>NC_033801.1:4676169-4702808 GCF_001876935.1 Asparagus officinalis | reverse complement strand
TCCGTCATCAGGGATCGAAAGCTCGAGCAGAGAGTCGACATACGAGCAAACGCTCCCCCCTCGTGCTCTGATGAGCGGGATGAAGATGTCTTCCTGCCTTCGGCGGATATCAAGCAGCTCCTTCCACCTCCTCCTGAACACGACCTTGGTGATCTTGGGAAACACCGAGAACACGCCGAGCTTGGAGAACAACCTGTGTATCCTCTTCTGCACGTTTTCAATCTCCCTGATCTTGTTGACGTCCAATTTCTCCCCGAAGCACATCAACACCAGCAAACAGAACATGGCGAACTGAAACCCCTCCATCACGACGACGACCCCATTTCCCGATCTCGATTCCTGATTCAGCTTCTCGATGAGTAACCCGAGGACCCAGTCTCGGGCGTCGGCGAATTGCTTGACCTTTGCGGGGTGGAGGATTTCGGAGGCGAGGTTGCGGCGGAGGACGCGCCACAGCGGCCGTAGAGGGAGGACTGACCGTTTGAGCGGTCGCTGGAGAGGACGCGGTTGGCCCGTGGTGGGGGGCGGTCGCGACAAGGAGGCGCCGTGGGGACGAGGCGCGGTGGGCGAGGGAGCGCGTCGAGATGAATGATGGCGGTGGGCGGGAGTGATGGGGCAGGGTGATGATGCGGGCCGTACTTGGCCCGGAGGGAGCGGGGAATGGGCTCGCATGTCAGGAGGCTTTTGCGAGCCGCAGCTAGAGGGCTGGAGAGGATGGGATTGACGGTGGGCCCGGGGGGGGGAGTGGTGGGATTTGGGACGGGGCTGGGAGAGGAGGAGCGTTTCTGGCAGGATGGGGCCCGATGAGGAGGAGGAGGAGGGAAGGGGGACGGGCCACCATGGATCTTATGGATGCGGGAGATGCTATCATCGTTCTTCAGATATTTTGAGGACCGGAGGCGGAGCTGATGAGATGTTTGTCTCTGAAGACGCTCTCTGGTCTTAAAAGCTCGTTTGAAATGGAGGCAACGAGGGGTATAGAAAGTCACGTGACACTTTTTTTTTTCCTTCCTATGAAAATGAAATTAGGCTAGGTAACGAGGAATTTGGATCCTCTCCGCTACCAAAAAGTAGTGGAGAGACTGTTACTTTTAATCTTAATATTGATTGCTTAGTAGACGGTTATAATACAATCTAAATCTAATACTCATCATACACCCATGTATTGTACTCATTCCTAATTTTCACTCAAAGAAAAAATCACAACCATCAACTAGATAGTTAATGGTTGTGATTATGTAGTGGTCACTCCACTACTTTTTAGATAGTGGAGAGGATTTGAATCCGATAACGAGGGAGAAGCTAACGTAAAGGGGAAGGGGAAAAACTAAGTTTTCGTCGGAGAAGGTGACGTGAGGGAGAAAAGGAAAACTAAGTTTTTGTTCCCCTCAATTTGAGGTGCAACCAGTGTGAAAGAGGGTGAAGGGAACTTTTAAAATAAAAACAATTATGGAGAGATTATCTTACGATCTATCTAAATCTTAACAACAAAGCGATTTAATAGCATGTGAGATTATTGTCTTAATTTTATTTATCTCCTCTTCTCTTTCCTTAATTAAACTTCTTAAACGGTGTGAAATAAGTTGCATATGACTTATCTTACTAATTTTTCAAATAAGTTTTGCAAGTTCTCTTACATTTTCTTAATTTTTAGGTTTCTCCTGTATTTTTAACTTTCCTTTATAAGGTCCCACCACCTCCCACCCCCACCCCCTCTCTTTCTTGCTTATAGAAAGTGGTTTTTTTAAGGTTAATTGCAAGTGTGTGAGGACGAAGCATGTCATAACACTTCACAAGCGAGCAGATTTTTGGCACATCTTCGTGAGGTTCTCGATAGAATTTGTTCTAGACTTCTTGCTTTAGTATTTGGGTTTCCTTCGTACTTCTGGACTTTGAAGTTAATAAGATTACACCGCTCCAGAAGTCAACGGACATGGGTTCTACTAGGTGATGCAAAAAAAAAAACAAGACAAATTTGGAAAATAAAGGGCTTGCGTCACGTGTAATTGAAAGCTCAACTACTCAGGAACTAGTATGAGAGAATTAGATATTTGTACATGAAAAAAGTTCAACAGTTCCCATAACTCAGATGATGACTAACCACACAAGCTCACAACCTCACGTCCCCGGTTGCACCATCAATTTCATAGACAGAGAGATGGCAGCGACCATTGTCAGATCGACACTATTTATCAGCCAACGATTTAGTCGTCGTGGACAACTACACGTTCACGGTGACGTCGGTGAGCTCAAACTATCCGTTTTCGTGGGAAAAATGAGAACCTTGTGGAAGAGATCGAGAGCTTATTGGATACAAAAGAGAAGGTAAATGAAGAGGATTTGCTAAAGATGTGGTATCTGAAGTCAGTTGTATTGTGATGAAGAATCACTTGAGAGGTAGGATTTGTAGAATTGGGAACAACGGCGAAGAAGATAAATATAATGGTGTATGGTGTGATTAGATCTTGTTTGACTCAAAATTTGAAATATGATGTGATCAATAAGACTTCGGCTAAGAAGATTTGAGAGATCATTGAGGGCAAGTATTTGACCAAGAGTGTAGAGAACTGTTTGCATTTGAAAAAGAGGCTTTATCACTTTCAATTGAAGAAAGGAACCTCCATTGGTGAGCACATGAATTACTACACGAAGCTTCTTACGGATTTGGCGAATGTAGATGTTAAGATAGAGGATGGTGACAAAGCTTTGTTATTGTTGAGTTCCTTGCCAGATGAGGAATATGAGACCTTTGTTCTTATCCTAATTAATGGGAAGACGTCCCTTTCGTATAGTGAGGTAACCACTGATCTTGTGAATTACCTGCTAAGAAAGAAAGATGAGGAGTCTACAAGTGACAAAACAGCAGAGGCATTGATTGTAAGAGGGAAGAATCCAAACTGGAAGAATGAGAAGTCACAGTCTAGAGTAGGGCATTCTACAGTTGGCAAAGATCAGTATGCTTGGTGTAAAGAAACTGGTCATTAGAAAAAAATTTATCCAAAGCCTAGTGATTGGATGAAGAACAAGCAGAAGGGAAAAGGAAAGCAACCATCATCAGAAGCAAACATCGTCATATCGGATGGTAATCTTTCTGACTCATATGTTTATTCGCTCTCTATTAGTCCCACAGTTTGCTATTCGGAGGAATCTGAGTGGATGTTGGATAGTGGTGTAACCTATCATGTGTACCCTAAGAAGGAATGGTTCTTCAGTTTTGAGAAGCTGGATAGTGGTGTGGTATACATGAGTGATAACCGTGCATGTCAGATCATTGGGATAGGTAAAATTTGCATCAAAATGTTTGATGGGATGGTTAGAGAGTTACATGGTGTGAGATATGTTCCTTCTTTGTGGAAGAATTTGATCTCGATTGAAGCTTTAGTTGGAGAGGGTCTGAAAGTTCGTATTGAGGACATGGTTCTCGAGATTGTGGAAGATTCTTTGATTGTGATGAAGGGCGTCAGGAAAAATAACCTGTACTATTTGATTGGAAATACGGTTACAGGTGGAGAGCTGACGACTTCTATTGATTTGACTAGACTACGGCATTTGAGGCTTGGTCATTCTAGTATTGATTTGGAAAAGGGTGCATCGATCTGCAATTTGAAGTCCAGTGAACATTTTGATGTGAGCACGAAGACCGAGGTGAAATTTGACACCTCTATTCACCGAGCTAAGGGTCTTTTAGATGGAGTTCACGTGGGCATTTGGGGGGCCTTCCAAGGAGGTATCATTGGGAGGTAATAGATATATGGTTTTCTTTGTTGACGATTGTTCTAGACATGTTTGGGTTACAACCAAGTCCCGTTTGAGTGAAGTCCTAGTAATCTACAACAAGTTGAAGAAGTGTAAGAAAGACAGAAGGATGAAGGTACTCCGATTTGATATTGGTAGGAGGTATAAGAGGGATCCGTTTCTGTATTCGTGCCGAGCTCAAGGCAATTGAAGACACTTCGTTGGAAAGGAAATTTTAGGAAAACTAGATGGGTTGACAAAGATTGAGAACTGTCCCATGTTGAAGAAGGAACAATGTTTGTTGTCAAGCAAGGATTTGCAGAAGAGTTTCTAGACTGAGGCTTTGATATTTTCGACTCATCTCATTAAAGGGTTGTCGACTGCTGCGATTGGAGATAAATCTCCATTGGATGTTTGGTCTGGTAGTGTCACTTCGGATGATGCTTCGATAAGAGAGCTAATTGACTCTCAATAGGTGGAGAGTTTTGGATAGACCTTAGATGTATTGCAGCAGGTGGAGGATAATGCTACTTCATATTGGGTGAAGATTACTCCACATACTCCAGATCATACTGTATCGTTTGGGATTCCAGCTGATGTGGCATAGTTTAGGGATCATGTTGATTTGGATGCAGATGATGAGTTGGTTGATTCGAGTGCAGCTGGTGGACATAGTTTAGATTTGGATACGACCATTGGTTCACCTCAGGTGGAGGTGTTTGATTTGTTTCACTTTGGAGCCATTGTGAGAGCCATCAGCCGTAATTTGTTGGTGAAGAGTTACGAACTCTTCTATTTGATTGAGGGGCTTTGGAGGCCATTTGGGGAACTACGTGAAGGCTTGATTTCTTGGGCAAAAGGATACGTAGGCAGTTAGTTTTGATGCAACCGATTTGATGAGTAGATACCGACGTTTGGATAGTGATCGCATTCTCATTTAAGTCTCGACTTGTTATGGATTGAGTTCGTTGTTGTGATTTTGTTTTAATTCGTACTAGACGTAACAAGTGAGACATTTGGTTTGGTTGGTGTCGGCTCAGTTTTGGGAAAACTTCACCGAGGTGAAGAATTATAGAATTTGGAACAACGGCGAAGAAGTTCAGGCAAAAAGGTGAAGGACAGATTTTGGGTATCTTGCGGTCGACCGCGAGTGGAGCGACGGTCGACCTCGAACGTGCATAGTATAGGGGAAAGTCTCTGGACTTTTTGTGATCGATCGCAGTGTCAGGTCCGGTCGACCGGCCAAACCTTGTAGTGATTATTGGTTTCTGTCGTTGGTTTCGGTCGACCACACGTGTCTCTACAGTCGACCGTGAGTCGAGTCTGGGCCTGCTTCGGTTTCCTACACTGTTTGGGTTTTTTATTTAATATAAATAGAAACATGATTTGTTTAGTGTTTATCGATCATATTGATTGAGTTTTGGGGTAGCTTAAAGGAGTGTTTTGAGCACAGAAAATAGAGTTCTTTCTGAGCAATTTGTTTGAGAGTTTTGTGAGAATTGAGAGTTTAGTTTGAGAGATTATTAGTGAGCTTTTGAGTGATCTTGTAATCTCTATTTTGTATTCTCTTTCTCTATAGTGAAAACTCATCCCCTTCTTGCCCGTGGACGTAGGCAATTTGTCGAACCATATTAAATTTCGGTGTTTGAGTTTGTGCTATTATTAGGTTATTTGTGTGCTTTCTCTCAGGGCAAATTTGTGAATCCTCAGAACACGCGCTGCGCCCCCAACAGGATTGTCCAAGGGAGGAAAAAAGAGATAAACTGCAGCACTTGATACTGTTAAATCAAGGTGTCTATCTAGCTATAGCACCACTGTCATGTTTTATCTTTGTAGTTGGTGTTGTCATGTTTCTGTCGAGAAGTTATCGTGTTGACTGGTGGTTATAATTTTACATATTAACATGTTCCAATTGATTAAGGACCCTCATTTGAGCAGAAATCTAGAATCGCATGGAAACAAAATTTTCTTTTCAAACCCGCCATAGGAATTCGTGAACACTCTATCAAAATTAAACTTAAGGGTACCGAGTATTTTGTACAATGTGATGTTATAGAGGGTCTATGTGTGTAGGCTGTCTAAAAATTACAATAGATAGTTGATCCCCCATCAAACACCGATGATAGAAGTTATAATCTGACGACTTTCAGAATGCTATAATTTGAAGACTTTCACGTAAATCGATGAATGTTACAATCTGACGACCTTCACAACAACCGATAAAATCTTTAGTTTAACAGCCTTCATAATCAACATTGGGAATTACAATCTGACAACTCTTATATTTTCGAGCAGCCAAGGTGAAGATCACTCAACAATGGTCTTTACAACGCTGTACAGAAGAAGTTATAAGTCATTAGCTCCTTCTAAAATACGGAATTCACCTTCGCGTTTCAGTTCTTGAAACGCAGGCAACCCCCGTGTTTCCAAACCTCAGCAAACAAAATGCGGGCGGCCCTCGCGTTTTTTAACATCCAGCGGGAGCCCAACTCCGTGTCTCCAGTCTAAAACGTTTCACCTTCACGTTTTTTAACATCCAGCGGGTGCCCAACTCCGCGTCTCCAGTCTAAAACGCGGAGTTAGGGTCCTGAACACCAACTTAGACGTTGTTTGACTCATTCAGCATGAGCTGAACGGTTTCAAAATCGTTTCCCACGATTTGGGGGCGGTTACACCCCACTTAGGAGTGATTTAAGGGGCGGTTACACCCCCTTAATCCCCTATAAAAACGAGTAAAGTCAACTGAGTTCATGGCTCTTTTTGGGGGGCTGACGGATTATCTTAGGATCCTTGAACATTTTTGGATCTGAAGAGCAGCAAAGGGCACCTCCTCTTTGATTTTTCGATCCTGGGGGCTTGGCAGCAAAGAAGATCCTTCGTCCTTCGGCTGGAGCTTTGGAGATCGGCAATAGGAGCTTTCTTTATCCTTGGCTTACAAACCGATTTCGGTTAAATCAACTCTTTCATAGAGTTTCAAACTCGTTCAGGACGTTCTCCACAGCGTCAAATCGTGAGGAGGAGATACCGTTCCAGTGAATCAAGACGTTCGGATCGTCAACAGAGAGCAAGCTCGACGCGAGCATTCGAGGGAGACACTCCATCGCTACCGTGAAGAACCCAGACTTAAACAAAGGGGAGAATTCAGATCAATTCTCCTCTCTTTTGTAATCAGGGAATCCAATTGTAATCGAGATTGAGAGGGTTGTAATCATTCTTTTTCTAAGCAGATAGAGAGAATAAATCAAATATGATTCTTTCATTATTTTTCTTATTATAAATTTTCCACCAAACAATGTGCACTTAACCCTATATTAGATATAGATCATTAATTTTGCACTAATAGATTCATGGATAAAAATCGCAGTTTCCATTTATATTTGGAATGATTATGATTTGTTTGAATGAAACAACGACTACAATTGACATGAAACGTTTTCATTTTCATTTTTGCCTGATTTCAACTATCTATTGGACTTTTTTTTTCTTTTTTACTAATTAGCACTATCCTGCACTAGCGAGGTGGCTTACAAGCACTAGCTCTTAGCACACCACATCCCGTTAGAACTCTCTGCAATGGAGCAAGCGACTCTGACTCTTTGAATAGGACCCTATATTTTTTTATCGAAAGATCAGAACCACTCGCTCATTTGGAGGCCATTATATTAGGGGATTCAGATCTTCTTCACTATAAAAAAAAATAGTGGAGAGATCACTACTTTTAATCTCAATCGTTGATTATTTAGTAAACGGTTATGATCGATACAATCTAAATCTAACACTTACCATACTCCCGTGTATTGCACGCATTCCTAATTTGCACTAAAAGCAAAAATCACAACAATCAATTAGATAATCAATGACTGTGATTATCTAGTGATCCCTCCACTATTTTTTTGTAGTGGAGAGGATCCGAATCCTATATTAGGACCCAGACTCATCATCGTTGGCAACCCATTTAAGCAAATGGGCTGTTCTATTTTGCCGTGTCACAATAACTAACACATAACTCTCAGCCATAGCTGCATCTTGAATTTGGTGGATAATGTAAAGCCAAGTGCCATTATAATCCAAAATCCGAAATCTACAAAATAGTCACATATCTATATCACCCCTGAAAAATCATCGTCAGCTCGAACCGTGGTTAACATAAAGCCAAGTAAACATAACCCAGATGGTTCTTCACTCTACAAAGCCGGCCTCAACCCCTCATACGTATACAACCAAAGTCCAATTCATTACACAAGACAATCAATGGAGCTCTATCTCCTCCTCATCCTCTCTCTCTTCATCTCATCCGTCCTCTACCTCCTCCTCCTGAACCTCAAAGCCAGCAAGCTCCCTCCGGGCCCACCGGCATTCCCCGTCATCGGCAACCTCCTCTGGCTCCGCCACTCCTTCTCTGAAATCGAGTCCCTCCTCCGCGGCCTCACCAAGAAGCACGGGCCAATTGTCACCCTCCACATCGGCCCGCTGCCCGCCATCTTCATCTCCGATCGGGCTCTGGCCCACAAGGCCCTCGTCGAGCACGGGGCAGCCTTCTCCGACCGACCCGCCCCCGTTCCCTCCATGAGGTTCATGAACAGCAACCAGCACAACATATCCTCCGCTTCCTACGGTCCTCTATGGCGTTTGTTGCGCAGAAATCTTACGTCCGAGATCCTCCAATCGTCGAGGGTAAAGCTTTATGCTGACGGCAGAGATTGGGTCCTCGGCGTTCTGATCAACCATCTCCATGCACAATCGAAATCTTCGGACAACGGTGGTGTGGTTGCGAAAGACAGTTTTCAGTTCGCTATGTTCTGCTTGCTCGTGCTTATGTGCTTCGGAGAGAAGCTCGACGAGAAGGGAATCAGAGAAATTGAAGTCGCACAGCGAGATTTGCTTCTTTATGCTCGATATCTCAATGTGTTTGAATTCGTTCCTAGGATTTCAAAGTACTTATTTTGGAATCGATGGAAAAAGGCGTTGGAGTTGCGACAGAAGCAGATGGAAGCATGCCTGCCGCTGATCAAAGCCCGAAGAGAGCACAAGAAACTGCAGAAAGAAACAGAAGAGAGATTCGTGTTCTCGTATGTGGACTCGATTCTGGATATCAAGCTACCGGAAGAAGGGGGTAGGAATCTGACGGAGGACGAGATGTTGACGCTGTGCAACGAGTTTCTGGTCGGAGGGACCGACACCACGTCCACCGCCCTGCAGTGGATCATGGCGGAGCTCGTCAAGAATCAGGAGATGCAGAAGAACCTCATCGAAGAGATCGAGAGCGTAACGAAAGAGAAGGTAAAGGAAGAGGATCTGCAGAAGATGCCGTATCTGAAGGCGGTGGTATTGGAAGGACTACGAAGGCACCCGCCGGGGCACTTCGTGTTGCCACACGCAGTGACGCAGGATATCAAATTTGAGGGATATGTGATACCGAAGAAGGCTGTGATAAATTTTATGGTTGCGGAGATGAGCACGGACGAGAAAATTTGGTCGGATCCGATGGAGTTCAGGCCAGAGAGATTCTTGGCCGGCGGGGAGGCAGAAGAGGTGGACATAACAGGGAGTAGAGAGATCAAGATGATGCCGTTCGGAGTAGGGAGGAGGATTTGCCCTGGGATCGGGCTTGCGATATTGCATTTGGAGTATTTCGTCGCGAATTTGGTGAGGGAGTTCGAGTGGAAGACGGTGGAGGGCGAGGTGGTGGATTTGTCGGAGAAGCCTGAGTTTACGATGGTGATGAAGCATCCGTTGCGTGCACGGTTGATCCCGAGGAGGAATTAGCTTAGGCTTGCACATTCACGTGACCTGTGTCATTCCCAAAATTGTGTCTAGCTAATTAAAATTGCAGTGTATAAGTTAGACGACGTTAGTGTGTGATCTTCATGTTGTTGTTCTTTTAGATAGTAGCATATATCTTTATTATTATAAGAAAAGTAATATAAAAGTATGAATTTGATAGAAATGAGTATGGATTCTATGAGAATAGTTCGAGCACGAAGTGTATTTTGAGGCGCTTCAATTTGGAGGGCTAAAAATTCCAATCGTCACATTTGTGTCCTTGTCTTTGTGAGTTTGTTTCGTTAAAATTTTTAAATAAAATATCGCGGAACTATGCTTCATAGTTTATCTAGAAAATAAATATATTTCTTTTTTCCGCACTTTTTCGGTATTACTTTGAAATTTATAGTTGAAGAAATCAATAACACAGGGCTATCTAGAATGACCCTGTTGAACTTGTTATTCATGATACTTTGCTTCAAACATTGAATCTTCTTCAATTAAAATAAAATAAATGAAAAGGATGCCTCAAACATTGAAATTTTCGAAATTTTCTTCAATAAAAAACAAAAGCAATTAAAATAAAATATAAATGAAAAGGATGCCTCGAACATTGAAATTTTCGAAATTTTCTTCAATAAAAAACAAAAGAAATGAAAAGGACATAATAGAAGTCATTTTCTCCTATTAACGTGGGTTTGAAATTTCTAGTGTAAACAATAATAAAAGTTCATTCAATGTTTTATAAGTATGTTAATTTATATCGAGATCTAGAAGACACGACATTCCGAAGTCTCCTTTTTTATAGGAAGAAATTTATTTAACATCTAACACAACGTGGAAGTAATAAACATCAGAATCCATCAAGGGGTATTCTTTGAATCCATAAAGAACAATCTCCGTATCTACGAAGAACTTCGAATCCACTAAGAAAACATAATAAGAGAAATTTTATTGATAAAGGTGATATGCCCCTTTGGGGTTACATGACTCTTCCTAAATAGAAAAGCAAACTAGACTCCTAATAACACTAGAATTACAAAGGAATAGAAAATATCAAATCTTACCCTAAACAAGACTCTATAATAAATAAAACAAATCATGAATCAAAATTGAATTTGTTTCCTAATTTAATTTGACACCAACATTTAATTTATTTCCTAATCTAAATTGACTCTAACTTTATTACTAAAAATAAACAAAAGGCTGATTATTTTTGAAATCTTATAAAAAACGAATGTTACTGATGGGATTGTGGGGATTCTGCTAAGATGATTGACCATGTTTCGTCGATATAGGCGATTTTCATATATAATATATTAGAATCCGCCTTTCGGATTGAGAGATATTATTGTTTCTCTGTGATCAGTCAATAATTTATCTGTATTCGTATTTTGCTCATGAAGATCTCAATTCTTCATGAATTTGATCGTTATGTGTCCTACATCAACATCATATAAACCGAGGTGCGTGCCATTTCTTCGGGGTAAAAAAAAACAGAGGAACTCGTCTTCAAGATAGAGAAAGCTTTGCCAATCAAATGAGACAACCTTTTTCAGACTCACAAAAAGATAAAAGAGAAGATAATTACATCTAAGGCTGTTTTTAGTGGGGGTGGGGGGTGGGGGGGATTCCCCCACTTACGTTTACTCTATTCTTTAGTTTACTTGAACCAATAGTTACGAGAATGAAATAGAGTTATAGGAGGGAAGTACGCTTGTTGCATAGATAGGAGATTTTATAGTGGAACTAAAAATAAGCTATCTATTACATGATTTATAAAGCCAAAATTCAGCAAGTAGAGCTGAATTTCGGATAACAATTATTGTGGTTAAACATTTTTTTTATAGAAAATGCATTTCTTAAAGAAAATTTATGGAAATGCATCAATTTCTTTATTTTCAAATCAACTAAAGGATTGCAATGATTTCATATTCTAAATTTTTTATATGTTTATTTATTTATTTTGTTATTTATTTATTTTTATTTTTATTATTGAGAGGAACGTTATTTGATTTCGCCAGTCATGTCGGAGATCCAATACTGAAGCAAGCAACGATAATAGTCAAAATATAATGATAATTAGTTGACGAATCTCTCTTGCAAAATGGCACTTACTAGGAAAAGACACTGAGAAGATGCTATTGCATTATCACAAAATAGACAATGTCGATAAACTTTCAGTCCATACTTCGCTAACCTTTCACTTGTAGGAAGATGATCACAATAATTGTTATCTTTGTAGTTAGTGTTGTCATGTTCCTATCTAGAAGTTGTGGTGGTGTTTGAGGGTTATAATTTTACATATTAACGTGTTCGGATTGATTACTGATCTCTTTATGAGCAAAAATCTATAATCACATAGAAATAAAATTTTCTTTTCAAACCCACTATAGGAATTCGTGAACGCTCACTATCTAGATTAAACTTAAGGTTACTAAACTTAACGTTACTAAGTGATACGTACAATGCGATGTTATAGAGGGTCTACGTGCGTATAACCCTATACTAGATATAGATCATTGATTTTGCACCAATAGATTCATGGTCAAAAATCGCAATCTTCCATTTATATTTGGAGTAGTTATGATTTGTTCTGAATGACACAACAACTATAGCTGACATGAAATGTTTTCATTTTCATTTTTGCCTAAGCAAGGGGCTATTTCATTTTTGCCCTATCACAATAGCAACTCATAACTCTTAGACATCGCCGCATCTTGAATGTGGTGGATGATGTAAAACTAACTGCTCTAATCCAAAATCTCAAATCTACAAAATAGTCACATAACTGGGCCCCGGATCCTCTACAGCTCAACTTGTAGAGAAAGCCTACAATGGGGCCTCACATCTAAATTAGAACCAATAATACAATGACAAATGGCTATGGGTTTATTTTACTTCTTAGCAACGGTTAACAGAAAGAAAAAGATAACACCATTAAGTTCCCTAAGCGGCTCCGTAAAAAAGACGGGAGCCGTCTTTTTCTCTTTCCTAGAAAAATTATCGAGAGGGTTGTATTTTTTCCAAAATACAGTGGGCGTGAGTTTTTTCACGGCAAAAAAAAAAATTCTTAGTTGGGGAAAAAATCAATATTGATACGGATCATTCTGTTTCTAACACCCAATTGCAATCTAATTCTTCAACTGATCGAGGAGCATGTATTGATGCACCTATCGCAGGAACGGAGAGGTAAGATATTTTATAACATCTATTGTCCCATTAAATTTATAAATTAAAACTTAATCTATTTATTTATTAGCTTGTAACACAAAAGACAATGTAAAAAGAAAAAAAGTAAGAATTCTTCAATACATATTAGACTTTTACATCTCAAATACATTCAGCGAATAGTTTTTCCCCCCAATAAGTTCATATATGTTTAAGTATGCACATTTACTATATTCTTGCTAGCTATTTTATCATATTATGTATTCATAATGTTTTGTATGCATCTGTTTTCTTTTGAGAGTTTAATTAATAATTATTATTTTTAGTGATCACACATTATTATGAAAATATTGTGACAAGTCAATGTTTGAAAGATAATTTATCCGATAATGACAGAGCACATAATCATGTGGAAATTATTTCCAAGCACTCCTTAGATGATGTCGTACAAATCCAAACCCCAAAGAAAAATAATAAAGAGATGAAGAAAGAACAAGAGGTTGGTATGGAATTCGAAAGGAAGGATGTTACATATGCTTTTTACAATGACTATGGTCGAGAAGTGGGTTTCAGTATCCGCAAAATTCAAGTAAAAAAGACTAATGGAATAGTGTTATTTAGAAATATTTGTTGTGCTAAAGAGGGATATCAGCATAAAGATAAACGAGAAGTCAAAGTGCTTCATCACATGCCATTTTCAAGAAGAGGTTGCAAAGCATGCATGCAGATCAGGTTATGGACAAATGGCAAATTCAAGATTGTCAAAGTAAAATTGACACGTAATTATCACTGGTAAAAAACATCGCATTCTAGATGAAATATTTTGTCTAGAATAGCCAGATTTCCGTCTAAGTTGATCATCCTAGACAAAATTCCGTCTAGAATGTCGGCCTAGTAAGTTCCCGTCTAGGATGTAGCTTTCTAGACGGAATTCCACCTAGAAAACCCATCCTAGATAGAAATACATCCTAGATGGATAAAAAAAACCCGTTTAGGATATTTCTAGATGGTTAAAATAACCGTCTAGGATATTTCTAGACGGAAATTCCGTCTAGGAAGCATCCTAGACAGAATTTCCGTCTAGAAATATCCTAGACGGTTATTTTAACCATCTAGAAATATTCTAGATGGGTTTTTTTTATCCATCTAGGATGTATTTCTATCTAGGATGGGTTTTCTAAACGGAATTCCGTCTAGAAATATCCACTCAATCCATATATGAACCTTTGAGCCAATAAGTAGAAGAATAGTGAGACTCTCCTTGTTACGGCTGGAGTTTGAAACTTGAGAGGTGAAGACTTTTTCTTAAGAAAGCTTAGAGGAATATCAGGAATTTTTCAGAGTAAAGGTTTGTAAAAGAACTATCTTGGCATCAAGAGGCCATTTATAAGCTTTCAAGGAAGAGTATAGAGGGATTTCAAAGGACGTGGTGATTTTCGAAGCGACCAGGCCAGATCCACTTTGAAATTTAAAGTGGTTCGCTCAATACACGAAGCACCACCCTCATTTAATGATTCGCGTCCTAATACTCGAAAAGTGGAAGATCCTCCCTTATATCCATGATACTTCGTCTCCCAAAAAGACGGTTCAAATCTTGGATAACGTCAGCCATGAATAAGTGAAGTTAACAATGGTGGTCAATAATGACAAGCCATGTCTCTAAAACAGAGACTTCTCAGTTTCTCATCCTCAGCAGGCCTGTATTAATCAGAGCATATTTTATTTCTCTCGGAGTCGATTGAAAGACGACTCCAAGTAAAAGGGGCCAACTGTTATGGTGTTCACTCACCCAAGATACGGATATTTATAAAATGATACAACAAGAATCCTAGTAAAACAAACTTAATCATTTGGCCGATTCCCACAGTCGTATCTCAGCCTTAGGGGAAGGAAAGCCCTAGTCAACTCTCAAGAGTTCTAGGCATTTGATTCCTCAGTCGAATTACAAGTCCTTGGCTCTTTATCAAGGTAAGCCCAAGGCACGACATATGGTTGAATCCTCCAGTGCAATTCGACCATCATGGCTAATTACAAGACATTGGTACCATATCAGGGATAAACCTAAGGTCCAATCACAGAGGCCTCGGCCCCACCAACTCATCAAGCCGACTCTCTGGTGTCGACACCAGAGGCGATATTGGTCGGCACGAGAGATCCTGACCTCCCAGGCAAGTCGACATCTTTATATCGACTCGAGAGACGGTTATTAGCTGAGACGATACGATATTCCAACCAGTCGGACAGGCCGATACTCCTGAGTCGACTCGAAAGGTAATGTCAGTCGACTCTATCATCGAGGACGACCCTATTTAGGCACTCGACCACTCACTGGGCAATTCTCAAAAATAATTGGAGGGACATTCTGCTACCAATTAAGTTGAGAACTCGGCCCCAACCCCAAGCCTCTATCCTAGAGCATATGTCGACATCGCATTCCACCTCGGACCAGCCTTATCTAGATTTTGGCCGATAGGTATCCATGACTTGTCAGCTCAATCACTTCCCGGAAAATGTGGAGACACCCTCTCCCATGACGAAGTGACTTCCCCTCTAGTCACCAGCCGACACCTGTAAAGCGAGGGATGATTCAGTATGCTCACGTGCCTTCTGTCATGCTATCAATCACTTTCCAAAAAATGCGGAGACACCCTCTCCCATGATGAAGTGACTTCCCCTTCAGTCGCCAGTCGATACATATAGAGCAAAGGATGACTCTCCTTCCAGCTCACACTTTGTCGCCGCCATTTGCATGGCCAAAGTAACCAATCTGCCATAGACATCCTCTTTATATACAAATGCTATTCGCCATAATGAAAAAAGAGGTTCGTAATCTAAAACTCCCTAATACATACATGGAACAAAAACAAGAACACACAGTTCTTCATATAGATAGAGGAGCTCACATAGATCCTTTGGGCAGAGATATTACCACCTTAAGAACCACATCGGTTCTTGACCTTTCCCTTCCCCACTCGAGTTTTACTAACTTGACCATCAGAGGAACCACGGGGGAACCGGTTCCCGCCCTCTTACAGGTTCTTCTTGTCTGTGCAGCGTGGACATCAAACCCTCGTTCAAGAATCAGGCATAAAGTTGAAGAAGGGAGCGGACCCTCCATCATCCTTCATTACCCCGCAACCATCCTCTTCTAGATTATTCTGTTTGATATTGAGCATCAACACCAGCCGACACCTGTAAAGTGAGGGATGACTCAGCACGTCAGCGTGCCTTCTGCCACGCTTTCAGTCACTTTCCAGAAAATGTGGAGACACCATCTCTCGTACCGAAGTGACTTCCTCTCCAGTGGCCAGCCGACACCTGTAAAGCGAGTGATGACTCAGCTCTTAGCCCGCACTTCATCATCGCCTTCCTATTCTAGGCTAGAAGTGACCTGTTTTATCCCGACAACGGAGATATATACAGATATACTCCTAACCTAAAAGGAGGCCAAGCTCAAGCTAAGGCGACCTCTCTCTCTCTCTCTCTCTCTCTCTCTCTCTCTCTCTCTCTCTCTCTCTCTCTCTCAAAAGAGAGAGAACGCACAGTTCTTCGTCTACATAGAGGAGCTCGCGTAGATCCTCTGGGCATGCACATTGCCACTTCAAAAACCACCTCGGTTCCTGTCCTTCCCCTTCCCCACTCGAGTTTCACTAACTTGACCGTCGGAGGAACTACGGGGGAACCGGTCCCCGCCCTCTCACGGGTTCTTCTTGTTTGTGCAGCATGGACATCAAGCTCTCGTTCAAGAACTATGCATAAAGTCAGAGAAGGAAGCGATCCCTCCATCACTCTCCCCTACCCCGTCCCGGCGAGGACCCGGGGGGGACCGATCCAGTTCCGAATCAGAACCGATCCCAGCCCGAATCTGATTGACTGTTTGGTCACGGTCATCAACATATATTTATTCTATTAATTTTATTGATCAATGAATTATAGTATAATTATTAATAGTATTTTAGTAATATAGTGTTCTATTTATACTATGATTTTAATTATGTTATTATAATTCATAAATAATTATTATAATAATTTAATTGGTTACTACTAATAATTGTGTATACTTATTTTATAAATTATTTCATTGTATTACTTTTAAATAAGTAATAGTTATAATATTATTGATAGTTATAATTATTTAGGATGTGGAGGAGGTTCATAATTAATAAAGAGGTTTTATTTATTTAATGATAGATTAATTAGAGATAATTGCATGCTTAGAATATATCAAAATTTGAGAGAGAGAGAGAAAAAAAAGAAAATTAAAAGTTTATTTAATATCACAATCCTCTTTTTATAATAGTATAGGTATTGTCTTATTTTACAATAATTTTATCTATTAATTCGGTTGAAATTTTATTGTTCAAATTCTCATGAATAGGAAGCTATGGTTTCCAGCTCATCCCAAAGTTCATCACAAGGAACTTTTATGTCAAATAAAGGTAATCAAGCTTGGATTTTTTTTTTATATAATCAAGCTTCCATTAACTTTGGAACAACTATTCTAACAATTTTGAGATTTTTAAGGAGTAAGAATCGGTCGGCGCGCATCAAAATATGCTCGTTCAGGGTAATCAAACAGTTAAATCACCATAGAGAAAGTTCAGGTACTTTGACTTGTTCTAGCAACTTCTTAGTGACCTACTTACATACTTATAATTAATTAGCTTTATTCATGTGTTTTTTTTTTTTTTGTGCGTGTATTATATTTGCAGGTGAGTCAGGTGACGAAGAGAGTGAATGACAAGCGAGTGCCCCTGCTGCACAGTGATGACGAAATTAATAAATGACGAACGAACGAGCGCACCTGCCCCGTGACAATTAGTGCTTACGCCCCTCTACGAGGGCGATATGCGTCACGTTCTCCTCCGCAGTACCACGGAGGGGTGCTGCATCTTGCCTACTCCGTGAGTAGGCAAGAATTTCTCCGCATAATGACGACGCAGTGGAAGAGTAATCGGCTCTAATTTAGATGTGGGGTCCGATCGTACAAGTTGGGTCGCCGGAGCCGCAGAAACTATGTCGCTCTCGGAATCGCCGTCGCCCTCCTACAAAACCTCAAGCCCTCAGCTGGCACATGCATCCAGTCCAAGCCATCACTACTACACAAGACAATCAATGGAGCTCTATCTCCTCATCATCCTCTCCCTCTCCATCTCATCCGTCCTCTACTTCCTCCTCATCAACCTCAACGCCCGCAGGTGGAGCCCATCCTCCTCGACCTCACCAAGAAGCACGGGCCAATTGTCACCCTCCACATCGGCCCGCAGCCCTCCATCTTCATCTCCGGTCGGGCTCTGGCCTACAAAGCCCTCGTCGAGCAGGGGGCAGCCTTCTCCGACCGACCCGTCCCCCTTCCCTCCATGAGGTTCATGAACAACCAGCGCAGCGTATCCTCCGCCGCCTACGGTCCTCTATGGCGCATGCTACGCAGAAATCTCACGGCGGAGATCCTGCACTTGTCGAGGGTAAAGATTTATGCTGACGGCAGAGATTGGGTCCTCGGCGTTCTGATCAACCATCTCCATGCACAATCGAAATCTTCGGCCGACGGTGGTGTGGTTGCGAAAGACAGCTTTCAGTTCGCTATGTTCTGCTTGCTCGTGCTTATGTGCTTCGGAGAGAAGCTCGACGAGAAGGGGATCAGAGAAATTGAAGTTGCAGTGCAGGATTCGCTTATGTATAGTCGATATCTCACTGTGCTTGCATTCCTTCCTAGGATTTCAAAGTACTTATTTTGGAATCGATGCAAAAAAGCACTGGAGCTGCGACAGAAGCTGATGGAAGTATGCCTGCCGCTCATCAAAGCCCGAAGAGAACACAAGAAACAGCAGAAAGAAACGGAAGAGAGATTCGTGTTCTCGTACGTGGACTCGATTCTGGATATCAAGCTACCGGAAGAAGGGGGTAGGGATCTGACGGAGGACGAGATGTTGACGCTGTGCAACGAGTTTCTGGTCGCAGGGACCGACACCACGTCCACCGCCCTGCAGTGGATCATGGCGGAGCTCGTCAAGAATCAGGATATACAGAAGAAACTAATCGAAGAGATCGAGGGCGTAACGAAAGAGAAGGTAAAGGAAGAGGATCTGCAGAAGATGCCGTATCTGAAGGCGGTGGTGATGGAAGGACTACGAAGGCGTCCGCCAGGTCACTTCGTGTTGCCACACGCAGTGACGAAGGATATCAAATTTGAGGGGTACTTGATACCGAAGAAGGCTGTGATAAACTTTATGGTGGCGGAGATGAGCACGGACGGGAAAATTTGGTCGGATCCGATGGAGTTCAGGCCAGAGAGATTCTTGCCCGGCGGGGAGTTGCATTTGGAGTATTTCGTCGCGAATTTGGTGAGGGAGTTCGAGTGGAAGACGGTGGAGGGCGAGGTGCTGGATTTGTCTGGGAAGCAGGAGTTTACACTGGTGATGAAGTATCCGTTGCGTGCGAGGTTGATTCCGAGGAGGAATTAGCTTATACGGTTTGCATATCTACACGGTTTGTGTTGTTCCTAAATGTTGCGTCTAAAATTGCAGTGTATGAGTCGGGCGGCGTCAGTATGTGATCTTTATGTTGTCGCGCTATTATGTAGTAGTATATATCTTTACTATTATAAGAAAAGGAAAATATAAATGTTTGAATCTGAGAGAGGAATGAACATGGATTGTATGAGAATAGTTTGAGCACGAAGTGTATTTTGCAGCGCTTCAATTTGGAGGGCTTAAAATTCCAATCGTCACATTTGTGTGCTTCTATTTGGGGGTTTGCTTCGTTAAATTTTTTAAATAAAATACTAGGGAACTATGCTTCATAGTTTACCTCGAAAATAAATATATTTCTTTTTTCCCGCACTTTTTCCAATATTACTTTGAAATTTATAATTGAAGATACCAAGAATATAGGGCTATCAAGTATGACATTTTTGAGCTCGTTATCCATGATAGTTTGCTTCAAAAGTTGAAATCTTCTTCAATAAAAACAAAAGAAATGTAAAGGGTGCTTCAAGCATTATGATGTAGTAAGCGTAACGAGCAAATTCATGGAGAAGTGGGGCTTTCACGAGTCAAAATGCAGGTACGGATGAACTATTGACTGATCGTAAAGAAACAACCATATCTCCCAATCCAGAAAACGGATTCTAACATATTTTATATGAAAATTGCCAATTTCGACGAGACAAAGTCAACCAGCTTGGTAAAATCTCACAATCTCATCAGTAACACCCATTTTTGGCAGGTTGTTAAAAATAATCAGTTTTTAGTTTATTTTTAGTAATAAAGTTAGAGTCACTTTAGATTAGAAAATAAATTTAATGTTAGAATCAAATTAAATTAGGAAACAAATTCAATGTTGAGTTATGAATTGTTTTCTCTGTTATAAGGAGTTTTTTAGAGTAGGATTTGATACTTTCTATTTCTTTAAAATTCTAGTCTTGTTAAGAATTTATGTTATTTTTCTATTTAAGAAGAATCATGTCACCCTAGAATGATCAGATCACTTTTATCAATAAAATTTTTCTTATTATATTTTCTTTGTGGGTTGGAAGTTCTTCGTGGATTCAGAAATTGTTTTTTGTGGATTTAAAGAATGCTCATTGATAGATTTCGAGGTTTATTACTTACGTGTTGTGTTACATTAAAACCTTCTTTAATACATACAAAAGAAATAATAGAAGTCTTTTTCTTCTGGTGGGTTTGAAATATTTATTGTAAACAATAATAAAAGAACAAAAGAAATGAAAAGGACAGAGTAGAAGTCTTTTTCTCCCGTTAAGGTGGGTTTGAAATTTGTAGTGAAAACAAAAATAAAAGATCATTCAAATGTTTATATGTTATTTATATCGAGATCTAGAAGACACGATATCAAAGTCTCCATTTTTCTAGGAGGAAATTAATTAACATCCTATAGATCCAACGGTGCATTCCATTTCTTTGAAGAAATTCTTGCCTACTCTATGAGTAGGCAAGATGGCTACACCCCTCCAATAAGAAAGGAACATGTGACACTAGAAGGAGAGAATGAAACATCACATTCTCCCGACTACTAATATATATATATATGCATTCCAACCCCTACCCCGGTCACCTAAGAATTTCTCCTTTCTTTGGTGGGTACATCTAAGACTGTTTTAGAAAAAAAAAAATTTCCCTACTTACGTTTGTTCTTTATTTAATTACTTGAACCAATAGTTAGAATTTTAAGTCTTTCAATCTATCTACTTAGCTTTTTTTTTTTTTTTGGGTGTGTTCAATAATGAAATAGAGTTATAGAAGAGAAGTACATTTGTTGAATAGATAGGAGATTTTATAGAGTGGAACTAAAACATAAGCTACCAGTTACATGATTTGTAAAGCCAAAATTCAGCGAGGAAAGCTAAATTACGGATAACAATTATTGTGGCCCAACACTTTTTATAAAAATGTATTTTTTAAAGAAAATATTTTGGAGATGCATTGATTTCTTTCTTTCAAAATCAACCAAAGGATTGCATTGATTTCATATTCTAAATGTTTTGTATGTTCATTTATTTTGTGTTATTTATTTATTTTTATTTTCTTTTATTAGAGGAACGTTTGATTTCACCAGTCATGTCAGAAATCCAATACTGAAGCAAGCAACAATAATAGTCGAAATTTGATGATAATTAGTTGACATATATCTATTGGGCAAATGTCACTTCATATATATATATATATATAATATATATATAGTAATATATATATATATAATATATATATATATATATAGGGAGAGGTTTTTTCCCAAAATGCGCAAACCTCACTCATCGCTAAAGAACTTAAAAACGCTATCCAGCTCCGTCTTGGATTGGGATTCATTCGATGGGCTTGATGATTTAAGACATTAATGCTGGCATAAGGGTAATGCAGGTAATTTATCAAGCTATCCAAAAGAGAGGTAATTAAATGTGACTCGTTGAGTTCCCAGAAAGTCACACCTCTCATCAGGTAGCACGACCGCCGCATCTTCTTCTCTCGTCCATCTCTTCTTAATTCAGATTCCATCACGACCACCACGCCCGCATCAACGTCCTATGCCAACGACGCCGACCAGTACGGGCCGTCCGCATGAGCTCGAGACTGTGCCGCCTCCAGCTACGCCGGCCGCTCCCCCATCCGCCCCTCATGGCGCCTGACTCGTCCCGACCCTTCAGGCTGCACAGCGCGACTCCTCCCAAGCCGCGCCTCCTCTCGTCGTGCGCCTCGTCACGCTCCAGCGCACACCCATCGGCCGTCCTCATGCCGATTCAACCACGTCCGAGCGTCCGCATCTCGAACCAAATCCCCGCCTCCGGACCTCGACCGTCATCCCTCCCACCACGTCAGCTCTCGACAGCGCAGGCGCCGGCTCCCACGTGCCAGCTACCGGCCGCTCGCAACCTGGCCTCGACGACCTCCGCGCCATCTGCGATTCACAGCAGTGGAATGCTGGACATTCACATCAGTGAATTCTCGGATTCACATGATGCTCGACACCAGGCAGTGAATCGCGATTCGACTGAGCAGTGAATCCGACAACGAGTTCGGATTACACGTGGAGTGAATCGCGATTCACTGAGTGAATCACGAGTGATGCCAGACATGAGTGAATCCAGATTCACTGAGTGGAATCCAGATTCACGGTGATCCAGTTGGCAGTAAATCGTCGATTCCACTCAAGTGAATCGGGATTCAGCTGCAGTGAATCCTGGATTCACTCAGTGAAATCTGGATTCACTCGGCAGTGAATCGCGATTGCAACTGGCTGTGAATCGATGTTCATAGATGTGACGAGATTCCACGCTGGCAGTGATACCAGATTCACGTAGCACAGGCGAAAGCTTGGATGGTTAAGGATGGTTTTTAGTGGAATCGCATAAAAGTTTTTCTTATTGCTTTTTTGTTTTTTATATTTTGCAGGATTTGCTTTATTGTTTGATAACGAGTTTCAGTTTCACGTGAATCTTGGATTTCAATTTAAGTGAATCTGGATTCCACTCAGCGCTTCGTTGCGTCAGAGCGGCTTCGGTTCGTCGGAGGGAGCTCAGGGGCAGTGGAGTTTGGAGGTAGCTCGGTGAGGAGTTAGTGGTGTTTGTGGTGGTGAGAGTAGAGGAAGAAGAGTTTAGGGGGCGTGGTTCAAGCTTTTGGGAATGGAGGAGAGATTAGAGGAGAAGCGTGAGAGGAAATTTGTCTATAATGTAAGAGAGAGTATTAAAAGGAGCGTGTATTAAATTTGTATCATGTTGGCGCAATGTAATCAGTCACGCATTAATGCAATGAATTGTTGCGGCAATTTTTACACGCCTTTTCACAATTAATTTTATGCAAGTGCTTTAATATTGTCTATAATTAGCAATTCTGCCATCGAAATCTAGGGCCAATTGATTAGATAGATTGAGGGTTAAGGATGGTTTTAGTTCTCGTAGGTTTTTATTAGAACCGTCTACGCTATAATATATATATATATTATATATATATATATGTATATATATATATATATATATCATATATATATGTGTGAGAGAGAGAAGAGAGAGAGAGAGAGTAGAGAGAGAGAAGAGAGAGAGAGAGAGCGAGACCTCATAAAGGGCAACAATACGAACTTAACACGCAACAACATCAAACTTGCGCGCTACGGTTTCACACACATTGTTGGCGCCTCAGCACTACTTGATGATATGTCATACCACAATACAAATCATGTGAAAATGCAAACAAGCTAATTCCTCCTCGGAATCAACCGTGCACGTAACGGATACTTCATCACCACCGTGAACTCCGGCTTCTCCGTTAGATCCACCACCTCCTCCCCCTCCACCGCCCTCCACTCGAACTCCCTCACCAAATTCGCGACGAAATACTCTAAATGCAACATCGCAAGCCCGAGCCCGGGGCAAATCCTCCTCCCTACTCCAAACGGCATCATCTTTATCTCCCTACTCCCCGTTATATCCACCTCTTCTACCTCTCCGTCCACGAAGAATCTCTCCGGCCTGAACTCCGTCGGATCCGACCAGATTTTCCCGTCCATTCCCATCATTGCCACCATAAAATTTATCGAAGCCTTCTTCGGTATCACATATCCCTCAAACTCAATATCCTGCGTCACTGCGTGTGGCAACACGAAGTGCCCCGGTGGGTGCCTTCGAAGTCCTTCCAACACCACCGCCTTCAGATACGGCATCTTCTGCAGATCCTCCTCCTTTACCTTCTCTTTCGTTACGCTCTCGATCTCCTCGATGAGCTTCCTCTGTATATCCTGATTCTTGACGAGCTCCGCCATGATCCACTGCAGCGCGGTGGATGTGGTGTCTGTCCCCGCGTTCATAAACTCCGAGCAGAGCGTGACCATCTCGTCCTCCGTCAGACTCCTTCCCCCTTCCTCCGGTAACTTGATGTCCAGTATCGAGTCAAGATACGAGAACACGAATCTCTCCTCCGTTTCTGTATCCCGCTGCTTTCTGTGCTCTCGCCGAGCTTTGATCAGCGGTAGACACACCTCCTTCTGCTTTTGTCGCAGCTCCTTCGCCTTCTTCCATCGCTTCCAGAAGACGAACTTCGAAATTGCGGAAAAGAAATTGAACACGCTGAGCCGACGAGTGTACAGAAGGAAGTCCCGATGCGCGGTTTCGATCTCTTTAATCCCCTTCTCGTCGAGCTTTTCGCCGAAGCACATCAGCACGAGCAAGCAAAACATGGCGAAAGTGAAGCTATCCTTCGCGATCACAGAGCCGTCTTTCGAGGATTTCGATTGCGCGGAGAGATGATCGATCAGGACGCCGAGGACCCAATCTCGGCCGTCGGCGTAAATCTTGACCCTGGACGATTGGAGAATCTCCGACATGAGATTGCGGCGTAGCAAGCGCCATAGCGGGCCGTAGGAGGCGGTGGATATGTTGTGCTGGTTGCAGCTGATGAATTTTGTCGGAGATGAAGATGAAGGGCTTTGGGCCGATGTGGAGGGTGATGATTGGGCCGTGTTTTTTGGTGAGGTCGCGGATGATGGGCTCGATCTCAGCGGAGGAGCGGCGGAGCCAGAGGAGGTTGCCGATGACGGGGAATGCCGGTGGGCCCGGAGGGAGCCTGCGGGTGTTGAGGTTGATCAGGAGGAGGTAGAGGACGGAGGAGATGAAGATGGAGAGGATGATGAGGAGATAGAGCTCCATCGTTTGTTAGTTTGTTTGTTTGTTTGTGGAAGAGAGAACTGGATTTTGTTTGCTTTTGAGTGGACAGATTTTGTTCGTTCTTCGTCGGTGAAAAATGTTGTGTGTTATATCTCAAGTAGGGGTGCTCGGCTTTATAGTAGTCAGCATCGGATTTGGATCCTCTTCACTACAAAATTAATTATTGATTATTTAGTAGACGGTTATGATATAATATAAATCCAATACTTACCGTACCTCGTGTATTGCACGCATTCTTAATTTGTACTAAAAGAAAAAATCACAATCATCAACTAGGTAATCAATGACTGTGATTATGTAATGATCTATCCACTATTTTTTTGTAGTGGAGATGATCCGAATCCGTCAGCACTGTTGTGTATAATGTTTGAGTTTGAGGGGAAGTGTACTGGTATTTGTATTGGGTGATTCTCTTCAAGGAACTATTCAATATTTTAGGCTTAATTTGACATAAGCCGCTTTGTATTTTAGGTTTCACGCATAGATTCCTCTAGACTTTATTTATCTAATGAAACCCTCTTGAAATTTAGAGTGTGTCAAGAACTCTTTTGAACACTTATCAACAGACCTCTTACACGTTAGTATATTTAGCGTTATTCTAATTTAAATATTTTATTATATGCAACTTGTTTCTTTGTAGTAAATTAGAGTTTATTTCTGTTAATAAGGATAAACACAGAGATAATCAGTTAAATGATTTGATCATGTATAATGGAGATACTTAATGAATCGATTAAGTAAAGCGATTATTTAAAAATGATACGATAATAATTAATTTAACGGGATAGAGGTTAGAGGTGGTTTCCAAAAAAAATTATCCAAAGTTTGTCTACAATATCATTATCCCCCTTTGCTATGATTCCTTTTTTTGAATAGTTGAACGGGGCCTGGCTCTGGTCTAATTTGGCGATTCGCCATTCTTCCTTCTTTGACCGTTAAAAGATTGGAAAGTTCCACTTTCACTGTTGATTGATTAAAAGGTGCCTTAACAGTGAAGATATTGCCGGCCCCCTTTCAAAAAAGAAAAAAGGAAAAAAAAAACAAAAAAAAACAGTGAAGTGATCAGTGACATCAGTCGTTAGCAATTAGCATGCAACTTTGAGTCAATATAATAATATTTATGATCTGTGACGTCAGTGGTTAGCTAATGCGACGTTGAGTCATGATTTTGTTAGAGTCAAGATAATACGAAGCCAAAATAGGTCACAGACGTCTGTCGACGGTGCTTGTTTAATTGTGATGTTGTGACTGGATTCCAACCCTCAGCAGACAAAGAAATTTTACGAGTGTGTTTGGAAACTCGATCTAAAATAAGCCAAGACCGGTCTTGGATTGTAAATTAGTTCAAATTTTCGTCCCAGAAATTGATGGTCCAATCTATAACTTACTTAGCGGTTAAGATTTGGACTATACAAATGAGACCAATTCTAATCTAAATTTTTGCTAAATAAAAAATATATAAAACTAATCCAGGTTCAGTTCTAGTTTAGAGTTCCAGTGTAGCTTTAAAGGATGGCCGCACGTTGCCTCTTGATACCACCCAACTAATTTCGACCCTTGTCATTATCTTTGATCGCATGATAAGCCTCTCGAATATTGTATCCACCCTGAGCATCATTTTTGCAAGAGAGGTGTGACAACGAGTTATCAAATGAGTAAAATTAGAAATCTCCCCACCCCCACCCCCATAAAAAAAAATTGTATCCACCCTGAGCATCATTTTGCAAGGGAGGTGTGACAACCAGTTATCAAATGAGTAATATTAGAAATCTCCCCACCCCCACCCCCATAAAAAAAA
>NC_033801.1:4675268-4676159 GCF_001876935.1 Asparagus officinalis | reverse complement strand
CTGGATGATTATTAAAAAAACTTTAGAATTATTAGAAAAACCCCGTAAAGTATCCCTATAGGTAAGTGGGTTTTTTGATATCTTGAAAGTTAATATGGTTTTCTGTTAACTGTCCAAAGTTAAAGGGGGTTTTATAATATTTTAGCTTTCATGATATGATGTGTACTGAATTTGTGACATGGTTGACCGGATGTTGAGCATGTTACTAAATGATAAAAAGAGAGAGTGTAAATGTCTAGTTCTTGTGATCTTTTGGTTGATTTGAAAAGGAAGAAGGGCAAAGAAATTATTGGGTTTCGTGGAAAAATATTCAAGTTGGTGTCTTGAGATCGGGGAAAAAAAAGGTGTAGACCTTGATTGAAGTGTTTATGATAGCATATTTGAACTATTGAGATGAGAACTAGTTTTTTTTAAAAGAGGATTCATCAGGATGCTTAAGTAATTTTTATGCTTAAGCAATTTTTACTTTCTCTGGGTTTAAGGATTTTCAATGATTAACTGAGGGACAAGTAACGTGGGCTTTTACACTTTATGGACCTCAAATGACCCCCGTTATTGATATTCGTTTTTGCTTTTTTTAACTTTTAGAAAACTCTGTGGCCTATCCTTCATCTTTTGGGCCATTACTGAAATGGGCTTCGACCTAATTTCTCTACATGAGCCTTATTATGATCCCACTTGATGAGATCTTCCGTGTAAACCTTGATAAGTAAGGGCTAACTTTAGCCTATAAAGTGACACTTGCTAACTAATAATGTCTAAATAGTAACATTAGCAACAATAATACCTATAAATTGATACACTTAATTGCTACACCTATTCCGGTCGTTGGAGTATTGGTTTAACCGTGAAAAGTATAAATTTTATATATATACCCCCTCATATTTCTCA
>NC_033801.1:4670016-4675258 GCF_001876935.1 Asparagus officinalis | reverse complement strand
CCAAATTTTAAAATATTTACAAAAAATTAAAATATTTGTATATGGGCTATAGGGTGAAGCCTTAATAAATAAAAGTTCTTAATTAGGTAAATAAATGGGCCACAGCGTTACGACTTCGTAAATTGATGTCCTCTTTTCGGCATAGACTAACCATCGGGGCTTTCTTGTTGATCCTCTTATTTATGGAATGTGATACTCGTAAGGATAGGTGTCAAAATTCAATTTTTTTTTACCCCATGAGTGATATGTTTTAAATAAATTATGTAAATATTTTCTATTTATGAGACCCACTGAATGACCCAATGCTGTTGTTCCACATCAAAAGTTGTAGGGATTTTTTACAACTAAGGATGTAAAGAGTCAGAGCCATAACTTGTCAAATATAATAAAGGTAAATAAAAGGTAAATGAAAACTTTACCAAAGATTAAAATTTACCTTCATTCACTATTTATTTATGTCAAGGAATGAAAATTGATTAGAAAGTGGAAGATAGCACATTAGCAATGGGAATATAAAATTAAAATCATTGTTTTTCTTTCAAACCTTTGCTTCCTACTTTTATTCCATGTTAATCAAATATGAAGCAAAGAAAAATGAACGTCACGTCAGGCTTTAACACAAACTTTCTACAGAAAAAGTAATTGTAAATAAAAATGTTGATAACCTAACTTATTATTTATTATTTTCAATTTTCATTTCGGTTGTCAAACATATAATTAGTTTAAAAAGGTTACAAATGCAAATCGAGTTATCTAGAATGAAGTTAAGCAGATTTAATAGTGTTTTAAGAAAACTATATAAGGAGAAAATATTCAGTGGATTCGGTCCACGTAATTACACCAAAGATGGGATTTGGATCATCTTTACTATAAAAAGTAGTGAAGGGACCACTATTTTTTTTTATCACAATCGTTGATTACATTGCGGGTGATTGTGATTTATTCTAAACCCAATACTCATCAGTTCTCCATGCATCGCACACATTCTTAATTTGCATTAAAAATTATAATTATCCATTAGATAATCAACGATTGTGATAGTGTAATTATCCGTCCACTAACTAACTAACTAACTAACTAACTATATATATATATTGTTGGGGAGAAACCCCTGTGCCGAGATCCAACCAAATAGCCGAGAGAGATAAACCACACAACCAAAAAATAGCACAAACAATCTAACACTAGATTTAACGTGGTTCGGCGAGATGCCTACGTCCACGGGGCAATGAGAGGAGAGTTTTTCACTATTAGAAATCAAGAGGAACAAACTAGGGTTACAAATCTCTCATAAACCCTCAACAAATCAACTCTCAATCTCTCCAATTGCTCCTAGAATAGAAGCCCAAAGAAAAACCCCCTTTCAGCTCTCAAACTCCTGCTCTACAAACCCTAGAAACCCACATTACTATAGCATTTTACGAAAAAATACTATAGCAATTGAAAAAAGAAATATTGTAGCAGAAACAAAAAAAAAGGACCGTGCTTTGCATGGGGTGCACACTAGTATATATATATATATATATATATATATATATAAATATATAATATATATATATATATATTATAAAGACGCGTGCTTTGCAATGGGTGCACCACTAAGTGTTGATATAATATATATATAATAGATATATATATATATATATATAATATATAACTATATATAAATAGTATATAATATATATATATATATATATAGGAGAGAGAGAGAGAGAGAGAGAGAGAGAGAGAGAGAGAGAGAGAAAACGGGAGGTGAGCTGGCAGCGTAGGAAATTTCCTACGCTGCAAGTGTATGACATGTGAGCCCCCCTTACTAGTCACATCGGTGTGGGGCTCACATGTCATACACTTGCAGCGTAGGAAATTTCCTACGCTGCCAGCTCACCTCCCGTTTTCTCATATATATATATATATAAAAGCCTTCCATAAAACAAACAATCTACAGAATGAATCTTAACTATTTGAAGTAATACTTGGTAGTCTGATGAAATAAATCATATACACCTGGTATCATATACACATGGAATCCTTGCGAATATATAATGTTTATCATACTCTTTTCATATTGAAATCTTAAATATACCAAGGATTTGGATCCACTCCACTGAAAACACAGTGGAGATTTCATTATTTTGATTACAAACTATTACGCAAAAAGCCCTATCTCTTAGAGAGGCCAATTATGAGACTTCACGTGTGATTTAAAAATATCTGCCTCTGGGGCTTTGCAAACGAGAAATTCTTAGGTGCTCATGGAGTATCTAAGTGCTTACACCCCTCCAATAAGAGGGGGACATGTACCACTAGATGGGAGAATGTGAAGTCTCATTCTACTCTCTAGTCCCACATGCCCGTTTTCGATCTATTGGAGGAGCGTAGGCATCTTGCATGCTCTACTCCATGAGTAGGCAAGAATTTCTCTGACCGAACTCAACAACATGGTTGCTCATCTCTTGCCCGAGGCCAGTCTCGACCAGCGCACTTTCCACTCAAGTCGATTATCATGACCTCGGCCAAGCTCGCTTATTTTAACGAATAAAGGAGATACAATCAAATCTTTCCTCACTTGAGATAGCAGACCTTGATTAACTCAGGCGAGAGCATGAACGCAATTATCAAGTATACTTTCCCCACGACCTCTCTGGCTATCGTAAGAACCTCAGCTAATAATGGAGGGACGCTGGGACAATCCAATTATAGAGAAAGCTTTCGCTCTTTTTCCAATCTATTCCTCCAAGTTAGTATATAAGACAAGACATCTTGATAAGAAAATTCTAAGTCTAATTTCCGTTCAAATTTCTTCTAAATTACCACATTCTTCTCAAAGCCACTAACTTAAGTAGTTAAGTATTAAAGTGTCATCGCAGTGTTTGGGGCCCTTCTAACGAAAAATTGTTGGATGCTCATTGAGTGTCATTAATATCTGCTCCAAGTCCAATTCAATCAAATTGTGACATGTGACATTCATTATTGTTAATCAACTATATCACTTTAATGCCATCAAAATTTTCATAAAATAACAAATCTCTTAACCATGATTAATTTATAAAAAATGTCTAAAAATTTAGATCGCAACTTACCCCCACATAAATTGCCAAAAAGCCCCTAAAAAGTCTCATACTTTGCAGTTTACCCCTAAAATGCAATAAAATGCCCTAGAAAGTTTCAAATTTTGCAGGTTACCCCCTAAAAAGTTTTAAGACACCCCTAAAAGTTCTAGAAGTTATGGTCACCCATAAAAATTATAGAAAGCCACCCTAAACGTTTTAGAATTTGCAGTTTATCCCCAAAAAATTGTAGAAAAGCCCTAAGGTACCGTTTGGAAAAGGGTTTAGTGAGGGGTTAAGGAGACTTAACCCATTCTTAACCTCCTTAACCCCTTCTTAACCTGCCAAACACAACAAATCTATATAAGGGTTAAAGTGAGTTAACCCTCCATAATTTGCCAAACATAAAAAATATAGAAGGGTTAAGTTAACCCCTCTAGAGGGGTTAAAATGAGTTTACCCCTCAAAATGAGGGGTTTACTAATACTCCTATTTAGATGGAATAAGAGTTAACCCTTTTAATTATAAAGAAAATAGTCAAAATCATTGTTATTCCCAAACACTAAAACTGATCATAAGGGCTAAAATAAAACTTATTTAACGGGTTAATAATTTAGTCCTTCGGATTATCAAATGGGTTAAGTACATTAATCCTTCTCTTTAACCCCTCTTCATTAACCATTTGCCAAGCGGGGCCTAAAGTTTTAGGGGATGAACTCTAAATTTTGAAACTTTTTAGGGTGATTTTAGAAAATTTTTGGGGATAAATTGCAAAGTATGAAATATTTAGGGGATCTTTAGCAATTTTTGGAGGGTAAATTACAATCTAAAAGTTTTTAGAGGGTTTTCATAAATTAATCATGGTGAGGAGATTTTTTTTTTATTTTATAAAAATTTTGAAGCCATGAAAATGATATAGTTGATTAAGAATTAATAATGAGTGCCACGTGTCATAATTTGATTGAATTGAAGCATATATTGATGGTAGTCAATGAACATCCAAGAAATTTTCCCTTCTAGCAATGTATTCAAGAGTAGCTCACTCAATATGTGATTGATCTCCATGACACCACAGCAGGAAAAGTGAAGTCATTACTCATCCATCCATACAAACGCAACATGCATGCACAAAGTCAACTAAATCTAGATAACAAAAAGTTTCAAGTGAATTGACCCAGACAGATTTAACCCAATACAAGCAACCATGACACAAAATCCTTACACATTTACTATATCCATGCCATAAATAAATAAAAAGATGCGCAAATACGAACACAACCAAATTCAAGTAACTCTTAAACTTCGATCTCTACCTCTTCCTCCTCGGCACCAACCGAGCCCTCAACGGATGCTTCATCACCACCGTAAACTGCGGTTTCTCCGAAAAATCAACTTTTTCCCCATCAACACCCCTCCATTCGAACTCCATCACCAAATTCGCCACAAAATACTCCAAATGCAGCATAGCAAGCTGTAGCCCAGGGCAAATCCTCCTGCCTACCCCGAACGGCATCATCTTGATCTCCTTGCTCCCCGTTATATCGACCCTCTCGAGCCCTCCGTCATCGTCGATGAACCTCTCCGGCCTGAACTCCATCGGATCCTTCCACACTTTCTCGTCCAGCTGCATCTCTGCCACCATGAAATTCACCGTGGCGTTCTTCGGAATGGTGTATCCTTCGAATTCCACTTCCTCCGACATGGCGTGCGGTAGCACGAAATGGCCTGGCGGGTGAGACGAGTGCCGCCGCCATTGTGCGTCTGCATTATGTGCGAGGATGACATATCTAATCTTTGCCTTAGTTAGGTAGCCGTGTAATGGGAGGCAGGAGGAATGTGAGTGGCTTTAAGGGTTTGTGTGAGTGCGGGACCCAATTTTTTACAGGGGAATATCTAATATTTTTTGGATACTTGCTCATATGTAGTTGTGGGCATGAGGTCCTTGGCTAGGTTGGCTTTGTGTATTTTGCTTGTCTTTGTTTGAGGTTCACTTTGCCTTTTCTTGGGTCTGGGGGTATATTTTACATATTAATTCCGTATATAACGGCTTTTCGACCTGCTCCCGCGTAGCTTTTCTTGAATTTCCTTTCGGCTCGTGGATGACGCAGCGTCCGGCCATGATCCCATGCAGACGAAGCGGTGGACGTAGGTGTCGGTCCCCGCGTTTGATGAACTCGGCGCAGAGGGCGACCATC
>NC_033801.1:4669571-4669991 GCF_001876935.1 Asparagus officinalis | reverse complement strand
CCTCCGCCAGTCTTATGTCGAGCAGCGAGTCGAGGTAGGAGTAGACGTACCTCTCCTCGGTCTCCCGCTGATTCTTCTTGTGCTCTCGCCGGGCGTTTATGAGCGGTACGCACACCTCCGTCTGTTTTTTCAGCATCTCCAGCGCGATTCTCCTTCGGTTTCTGAAAAGATACTTTGATACGGACGGGAAAAAATTGAGGACGTTGAGGCTGTTGGAGTAGAGGAGGAGGTTGCGAAGGGCCGACTCGATCTCTCGAATGGCCCTCTCATCGAGCTTTTCGCCGAAGCACATGAGTACCAGCAGGCAGAACATGGCGAACTGAAGACTGTTCACCGGGACAACCACGGAGTTTGAAGAGGACTGTAGCTGGGAGTGGAGGTGATCGGTGAGGACGTTGAGGACCCAGTCTCGGCTGGGGG
>NC_033801.1:4668754-4668983 GCF_001876935.1 Asparagus officinalis | reverse complement strand
AAGCCCTCACCGGGTGCTGCACTGTTCATGAATTTAGAATAATAATTATGATTTGTCTTTTAAGTATAAATTAGTTATGAGTGCAATACATAGAGGTACACTGAGTTCTAAATTTAGAATGAATCTTAATCACTTACAAAATAATCAATGGTTAAAAAGTAATGATCTCTCCACTATTTTTTTATAGTAAATATAATCTAAATTCATAATTATTATAGTTTATTTTTGT
>NC_033801.1:4601063-4668736 GCF_001876935.1 Asparagus officinalis | reverse complement strand
GGGGGCACTATACAAAACTGTATACATACAGAAACTCATAATATGGAAGACTAGTCAGTGAAAATATATTGTCTATCATAAATCGTGGTTCACACTTCACTATTTGATCTCTGATGATGAAAGATCAATTATTGAGATACATTCATTCGGTAATACTTACAGTTGTGTTTTGTATTTAATATAACTAACACAGCAGACTAGATAGTTGTGATAAACAAAGTGATTTTTTTCATGGGAAAATTGCTTCTAGCCCCCAAAATAACTCCATCTATTCCCCCCCCAAAGACTTTTTCAAAGCCCCCAAAGCCCTCATCCCCAAAATGCAATTGCCTTTAGCCTCCATATCAAGTTCCCAAGCGACCCGATTTAAAAAAATCCCAAAATACCCTCGTTCACTCTCTCTAGCAACCGGTCACCGAAGAAAATACGATTGTAGGTGTTAATGCTGATTAGAAAGGGGTTTTTGAGGGAAAAAAATCTTATTTCCCTCTCAATTCTAACCATCTTCTACCTCTATATCATCCCCCTCCAATAAATCCTCTTTGCTTACCCCAACTTCTCCATCCTGGCCATTTAATTCTCCTCCATAAATCTTCTTTGATTCTTCAACTACTTTTCTTCAAAATGACGGATAGATCTCTCATTTGCATTGTTACAAATACAAAAAACAATGAATAGGGTGAGGGTGTTTTTGTAGTTCTCAATGAGTTTACAGAAATCATTAGTTTGTATCAAGTGTCCCAAAGACTTAAACTACAATTGTAATCTCTTTCATTGAAATTCATATTCGAAAGGAAAAAGAAGTTCAATTTTGCAATTGAAAATGACGAGGACTTAAATTTGATGTTTGGGTATTGTCATCATAATGAATTTACAAACATAAACTTATATGCTACCTTCGCTGGGGAATCCTCAAGTTCTCAGAACACCCTAACTTCTTCAAAAAAATGTGTATGCATTTCAATTTTAATTTCCTTTTGTGTTGGTTGTTAATGTTATGAGTTTGTTGTTAAGGTTACGAGACCTTAGTAGATAGTTATGAGTTGGTTGTTAACCATATGAGTTGGTTGTGGATGTTATAAGTTGGTTGTTACGATTCTGAGTTGGTTGTCGACCTTAGTATATAGTTATGAGTTGATTGTTAATTTTATGAGTTTGTTGTGGATGTTATGAATTGGTTGTTATAGTTTTGAGTTGATTGTCAACCTCAATATATAGTTATGAGTTGGTTGTTAACCTTATGAGTTGGTTGTGATGGTTATGAGTTGCATGTTATAGTTTTGAGTTGATTTTCAACATTAGTATATAGCTATGAGTTGGTTGTTAACTGACGCAGCGCGGAAGTGATAACCTCGGAAGCCACCAAGGGTGTTCTCTGAATCCACAAAAAACGATCTTCGAATCCACGAAGAGCTTCGAATCCACGAAGAAATATTAAGGAAAAATAAATTTTTATTAATAAAAAGTTATACCTCTAGGGCTTACAAGACTCTTCTTAAATAGAAAAAGAAACAAGACTCCTACAATGACTCTAATTCCTACAATGACTCTCAACTTACCAAAAATGGTAAAGAATTACTAAAACATTAAAACTCCTAAAAAGACTCCTTATGATTAGGAAAGTCCTCTTGTCAAATCTGATATCAAATAGGATTTGTTTCCTAAACAAAACAGACTCCTAAAATATTACTAAAAATAGTAAAAACGGACAAAAATGCAAATATCTCTCAAACCGTAAGGAATTTAGCAAAACTGAGAACGCAAACCGATACCGATGGGGTAGGTTTGAATGGCTCCGTCTCGTCGAGATAGTCGATTTTTATATATAATTCGTCCAATTCCGACGTACGGTTTGAAAGTTACAGCCGTTTCTTCAAAACAAGTTATTTTCTTCGACCAGGCCCACATTTGGGCTTGCGACTGTCCCACTTTGACATAAACGTGTCTGCTAAGTGTTCTACATCAGTCCCCCTTTCTTGAAAAGAGCTCGACCCCGAGCTTACACTTGCATGAATAGCTGTTTCTTCTGGTGGGTAATACTCAAACAAATCTGCAACATTAAAACTAGGAGAAATACCCAAATCTGTAGGAAGGTCAACCACATAAGCGTTGTCGCTAATCTTCTTTAGTATTTTGCATGGACCATACTTCTTATTCTTCAGCTTGTTGTAGGTGCCTACGGGAAAACGTTCTTTTCGCAGAAACATCATCACCATGTCTCCTTCTTCAAACACCCTCTTCCTCCTGTGTTGATCAGCATCGGTTTTATATTTAGCATTAGACTGCTCTATCTTTTCCTTCACCTCCTGCTGGATAGCATGTATCTTTTCAACCATATGATACGCAGGAACACTCTGTCCGGGAATCTTAGGCAATGGAGCAAGGTCGAGATAATGATTCGGAAGCCTTCCATACACAATCACAAAGGGTGCCTTGCCTGTGGTTCGACTCTCCATACAGTTATAAGCAAACTCAGCATGTGCCAAAGCAAGATCCCACTGTTTCGGTCGATCTCCAGAGATGGATCTAAGAAGATTACCGAGTGTGCGATTGACCACTTCAGTTTGCCCATCTGTTTGAGGGTGATAGGCAGTACTAAACTTAAGAGAAGTATTGAATCGATGCCACAAAGTTCTTCAAAAGTGAGATAAGAACTTAGAATCTCGATCGGATGTAATGGACTTCGGCACTCCATGAAGGTGAACTAAAAAGTGAGATAAGAACTTAGAATCTCGATCGGATGTAATGGACTTCGGCACTCCATGAAGGTGAACTATCTCCCGAAAGAAAAGATTAATCGGATGTAATGGACTTCGGCACTCCATGAAGGTGAACTATCTCCCGAAAGAAAAGATTAGCAATGTTACTCGCATCTACAGTCTTCTTACACGGAATAAAGTGCGTCATCTTTGAAAACCTGTCAACCACAACAAAAATAGAATCCATGCCTCGTTGAGTTCGAGGCAGTCCCAACACAAAGTCCATAGAGATATCATGCCATGGTGCATCAGGAACATGTAAAGGTGTATACAATCTCGTATTCTAAGACTGTCCCTTAGCAACTTGACAAACTGGACAACGTCGCGCATATTTTTCTGCTCCCTTCTTCAACTGAGGCCAGTAATATCGTTCTTCAATGGCTGCAATTGTTTTATCACGTCCCAAATGTCCTCCTAGTCCTCCAGCATGAAGGTCTCGAATTATCTGCTCTCTTAGTGAACTCTGTGGTATGCACAATTGATCGCCATGAAATAGATAATCATCCTGAATATGAAAGCCTTTGACTGATTTATTTTGAAGACAGTCGTCCCAAATCTTTTTAAAATCTTCATCCTCTGCATACAACTCCTTAAGGTACTCAAACGCAATCACTTCAGCCTTCAAAGTTACCAATAATCCAGCTCTCCTACTGAGTGCATCTGCAACCATATTCTGCTGCCCGGATTTATGCTTTAAAACAAAGGTAAAACGCTGCAGATATGCAATCCAACGAGCATGCATACGGTTGATGGTAGTCTGACTATTAAGGGTCTTCAAGGCCTGATGATCAGTGTGAAGCAGAAACTCTCTCGAGATCAAATAGTGCTCCTAATGCTTCAAAGACTGAACTATGGCATATAACTCCAATTCATATGTGGTCCACTTCTGCCGAGCTTCGATGAGTTTCTCACTGTAAAAGGCAACTGGACGCCCTTCCTGAGATAAAACACCACCAATTCCTATGATTGACGCATCATAATCAACTTCAAAGACTTTTTGAAAATCTGGAAGTGCAAGCACAGGTACGGTGGACAACTTCTCCTTGATCAGTGCAAAGCTACGATCTGCATCTTCCCCCCAATTGAACTTCCCTTTCTTCATGCATTCAGTTATAGGTGCTACAATGCTGCTGAAATTTCTTACAAATCTCCTATAGAATGTTGCTAGGCCATGAAAACTACGAACTTCGCTGACAGTCTTCGGGGTAGGCCAATCTCTAATAGCACGAACTTTCTCTTCATCAACATGAATACCCTCTGCACTAACAACAAAGCCTAGAAACACGAGGCTACTGGTCATGAAGTTACACTTCTTCAAATTGATGTACAACTTGTTCTCCTGCAAAACTGTTAGTACCTCCCTCAAGTGGTCCAGATGTGCAGCCCCACTCTGGCTATAAATCAGGATATCATCAAAGTAAACTACGACGAACTTGCCGATAAAGGGTTTTAATACCTGATTCATCAATCGCATAAAAGTGCTAGGGGCATTAGAAAGACCAAAAGGCATGACTAACCACTCGTACAGGCCTTCTTTTGTCTTGAAAGCAGTCTTCCACTCATCTCCTTCCCTAATCCGAATCTGATGATAGCCGCTTTTGAGATCTATCTTGGAGAACACTTTTGAACTAGATAACATGTCTAGCATGTCTTCCAAGCGTGGAATAGGAAATCTATACTTCAATGTAATCTTGTTGATAGCCCTACTGTCCACACACATACGCCACTCTCTGTTCTTCTTTGGGACTAGTAGTGCTGGCACTACACATGGACTCATGCTAGGTCGTATAAGGCCCTTCTAGATGAGATCATCCACCTGCTTCTGCAAAATCTCTCCTTCCTTCGGACTCATCCTATAGTATGGCAGATTTGGTAGTCGAGATCCAGGAATAAAGTCGATCTGATGTTGAACGTCCCTTAGCATGGGTAATTTAGAAGGAAGATCATCAGGCATAACTGCATCAAATTGCTGTAAGAGGGTCTGTACTTCAGGTGGAATTTCGGCAGTGGCAGACTCCTCTTTTCCCGAAACTACAAGGGCATAAATCTCATCAGATTGCTTCACATCTTTCATAAAGTCTTCATTGTCAACGACCAAGAAATTCTTCTTTTCAGCCACATTGGTTTTGATAGGCCCCTTCTCAGTTAGAGGCTTGAGCACAATTCGGCGACCATCCTTCTTGAAAATGTAAACGTTATCTTTCTCCCTATGCGTGGCATCAACATCAAACTGCCAAGGTCTGCCTAATAACATATGACATGCATCCATCTCTACTACATCACATAATGCCTCATCCACATAAGTTCGGCCAATGGAAAAGGATACCCGACACACTTCATCAACCTGTACGTCATTACCCTTGCGAATCCAGCCGATCTTGTAAGAAGCGGGATGCTTCTCCGTCTTCAACCCTAACTTCTCCACCATGCACCGAGAGACAATATTCTCACTGCTCCCACTATCAATGATGACATCACAGATCTTCTGTTTCACTGTGCATCTCGTTCGAAAGATGTTATGCCTCTGTGGTGGTTCTTCTGCTTTTGGAGCCAACAATAGTCGCCACACAACACATGAGAGTTGTTCCCCATCATCATCAGCGTCCAACCCATCATCATAGTCTTCATCATCATCTCGGTCTGCATCCTCATCTTCATGATCCACCATGTTCACAGTACCTCTTTTAGGGCACTGATTGGATCGATGACGGGGCTGTCCACATCTGTAACACTTGATCGGGTCAGACTTGGCATAAGGGTTCGCTGGGGTAGGCTTCTTTGCTGTTGTTGTCGCTGGACCCTTGCCCTTCTCCGTTGTTGCATCCTGCTCAGAAACAGTTTGAGACTGTTTACTTCCACCACGTTTGAAACTCGTGTGCGACCCGTCGAAAGCTGCCCATGATCCTTTACTATTTTGTCCGAGTTGTCGCTCTACCTTCTCGGCTAGGCTAACTGTATCTGCTAAGGTATAGGTCTGTTGTAGAGATACACGATCCTGAATTGTCATCCGTAATCCCCCTGTATATCGAGACATCTATTGGGCCTTGCTCTCGTTCAAGTTGTTGCGGGATGACAGCCGATAAAATTCCTGCGTGTACTCATCCACGGTTCTTCCACCTTGCTTACAATTTTGGTACTGCCCGAATAATACTTGTTCATAGTCACTTGGCAGAAAACGGGCTCTCAGTAGCTTCTTCATCTTCTCCCACCTTTCGACCTTCGACTTCCCTTGACGAGATCGATTCAGACAAACAGATTCCCACCAAGCTGAAGCTCCACCTTTGAGTCGATAGGCCACCAATTTTACCTTGTGTTCTTCTGGGATCTCCATATACTCAAAGAACCTCTCTACTTCTGCAATCTAGTCAAGGAACTCTTCAATATGCAGTTGCTCGTTGAAAGATGGCAGATCCATCTTCATCTTGAAACCTCCAACGTCATAATTATCCCTTCGTTGCCGGTCTCTGCGATAACCACCATGGCGTGGGGGTGCGTAATGATCTTTCTCGCTGTCGGAATCTTTATACGGAGTCGTCTCACGTCGTTGGCGACCATCAACGCGATTTTGATCTCCTGTCATGTCCAGACGTTCTACTGCCGCAGCTAGTTGCTCTATGACAGTCTTCATCTGATTGACATCGGCCTTTAGCACGTCAAACTCAATTCGAGAGATATGGGCTTCATTACCTGCCATCGGATCGGAGGAACAAGGCTCTGATACCAATTGACGCAGTGCGGAAGTGATAACCTCGGAATTCACCAAAGGTGTTCTCTGAATCCACAAAGAACGATCTTCGAATCCACGAAGAGCTTCGAATCCACGAAGAAATATTGAGGAAAAACAAAATTTTATTAATAAAAAGTTATGCCTCTAGGGCTTACAAGACTCTTCTTAAATAGAAAAAGAAACAAGACTCCTACAAGGACTCTAATTCCTACAAGGACTCAACTTACCAAAAATGGTAAAGAATTCCTAAAACATTAAAACTCCTAAAAAGACTCCTTATGATTAGGAAAGTCCTCCGGTCAAATATGAGATCAAATCGGATTTGTTTCCTAAACAAAACAGACTCCTAAAATATTACTAAAAATAGTAAAAACGGACAAAAATGCAAATATCTATCAAACCGTAAGGAATTTAGCGAAACTGAGAACGCAAACCATAAGTGTTCTACATCATTAACCTTATGAGTTGGTTGTGGAGGTTATGAGTCGGTTGTTAAGTGTTTGAGTTGGTTGTTAAGGTTACGAGTTGGTTGTTAACCCAATTTGTGAGGGGAGGCCCTGACATACTTCCTAATACTGTCTTCTTAATGCCAAGAAATTAATAGTACAACAACTGCACATGAGAAAAATAAAAGATTAACAATTATTCTGTAACCCTAACAACAAATACATAACCATAACAACAAATCTATACCTTTAACTAAACTTTAACCTTAGCAATAAATCTGTAATCTTAACAACCAATCTGTAAGCCTAACAACACAAACTGCCTGCAACCTTAACAACCAATCAGCAACCTCAACAACCAATCTGTAACCTTAACAACAAACGCATAACCTTAACAACCGTTATGTAATTATTTGCGTTGGAAATCGATTTTATTTGGGAATCCATTACAACAATTTATCGAATTACAAGATTCAAAAGAGTGAGCCTTTTTATAAGACTCCTCTACACAAAAGAAATATACAAAAATCTCCTAGAAACACACGCAAGATCATTTATCGATCGCTCCTTACGTGGAATCATTGCCTGTGCCGGGGACTCTTTGATCCGTGGACCTCCGAGTATCAGATCCGGTTGATCTCGTTTCGTAGAGGAAACAAGAATTGAAGTAAATTCTCAATGATGTGAGATAAGTACTCTTCTTAAGATCATAATGACAGTATGATCGATCTTAAGGAAACTGATGCAGGGGTTGTAGATCTATCGAACTCCTCCTCTTTATGCTGAAGAACTCACCAATATCTCGCCTTTAGATCTAAAATTCGTGGCTCTCCTCTCACAGGGTCAGCAAGTCACCTTCAAGCTTCGAAATTCCAGATCACCCGTGTATAGGGGCCTTAGAGGTATATTTATAGGCTTCGGGTGCCTTGTTTTCAGATAAGAATCTGTGGTTTGATCATATCTTCAGTTGATAACAGCTCTACCACTCTCCCACATTTAAGGATAGCCTCAAGGCGGTTAGGGAGGTTCCGAAACCTTTGAAACAGATCAAAAACCGTCAAAACGCGTCCCGGGAGTCATGATTGGTGCGAAACAACTCTGGGTGTTTCGCACCCGTGCGAAACACCCTTGGTTTTTTCGCACATGTATGTGAATCACCTTGGGTGTTTCGCACATGGGTGTGAAACACTCTTGAGTGTTTCGCACCCGAGGTGTGAAACACAGCTTTGGTTGTGTTATTTCTTCGTCGTTTTGCTATTTCGCGCGTTTCGTTAACTCGTACGCTTTGCCGACTCGCTTTGTACGCTTGTTTGCTTCTTTATGGCATCGGATAATACTCTTTGACTTGGATAATAGCGTTCATCACATTCTCTTTGTCTCGAGTTACGTGCGGAAACCTATAGGTAATTTTTTACGCCAATAGTAACCTTAACAACAAATTAGTAAACTTAATAACCAAACTATCTTCTTTTTTAGACTTGAACAAATAAAAAGTATAAATACTTACAGACACAAGCTGGGCACACTATTGTAGATATATGACCTTCTTTCCAGCAGCAGTAGGACCATTCAATGCATTTTCAATTGCATCATTTATCTCACTGAAAATATAGCTCCCCGAAGCAGTGTTCTTTGCTTGTTTGATGCTGTTAACATACTTGAACAAATGCATTAGTATGTGTGACGCCCCAGGGTTCACACAAGGCTACAGTCCAAGGTGAAACCCGGATTGTCAAACCTATCAAGCACCAAACACTATGCTACGACATGTTTCACCATCACAGTCACTATCTCTCTAGTGGAAACAACAAATAAGTGATGGTACAAACAGGCAAATAATAAAAGTAGTACAAAATCAGATATGCACAGAAGAAGTATATCAACAAACGAGCCCAACTGAAATAAAATAAAGATATCTCTGAGTCAGAAATACATCTCAACACAATAAGTCAAATGAAATCTCACTAAGGCACTCAGCCTCTACAAAAATGAATACAATTCTAAAATCTGAACAATAAACATAACTATCTAGTGGAGCCTCAACTGCGAAAATTATGCGACGGCGACTATGTTAGAACTCCGTCATCCTGCGGTTCTCCGAAACTCTGATCAGCCTAAAATATACAATTTAAACAAAAAAACAACAACAAGAGCGTCAGAGCGTTACAGCAAGATCACCTCCATCCGCCCCCAGGGGAAGGGCTGCTAGATGAAGTGGAGGCTCTATCTATTAAGCATAGTCTACCTATATTATTTTCTCCGTATCTAATGGAGTTAATATTTAGACACCTACAAGACGAGACGTAGTACGTCGAGCGAAATAATCCAAATAAGGAAACCCCTATATATATACTATATGTCTCAAATTGTAGATCCCTAAATACCAATTCCAACTCTATGAATGAAAACAGCACTAAAAAGAAATACTCCAAGCCTCAACTATATAGAACCAATATTACAATCTCGAACTACTTCTCAAGTAGTTGGCGCAATTATAAGAGAATATTGTTCAACTCAAAAAAATCATCATAGGCCATATCATGTATGCCACAAACCAAAGAATGTACCCTACTCATGGGTAATCTAACATGGGAGTAACTATAACTGATAATACATATATGTGTGCATTTTTTTATGCAATAGCGATACTCTTGTAATATTCTTACTCAATCGCTCTGCGGCAATAGGTTTTATCTCCCTATCCCGGATACATGGAATGACGATACTTTTGTAATTTCCTACTCAATCGCCCTGCTAAAATAGGTTTTATTATCTCCTTATTCCGGATACATGTAATAACGATACTATTATAATACTCTTACTCAATCATTCTGCGATAAATATGTTTCATCTCCCTATTTTCAGATACGTATAGAACATCATTATTCATATGTGTTTATCAATTTAACTCGTGTCGAAAGTGTGTCAATTTAACACAATCTAGCATACATACACAAATCTCGGTGTGCGTATCCACATCTGAAGTTCACCATCATCCCAGGTGTTTAACAATCACTAATATCATAGTCTATCATTATAAGGTCGAGAAATTCGTTCGACAACCAAAAACAAACTCAAATATACATGCACAGCCGAAACAGACTGGCGGTCGACCGTGGCGGTCGATCGCGACGGGCTCCAGAGACTACCCGTGGCGGTCGACCATGGACCCTGTTTCCAGATTCTCATGCTCTTTGTGTATGTCGTGTTCACGTCGTGTTTCCTCGATATAAACATGTCTAAAACTTCATAAAATTTGTATGCAAACATGCCACAGCAGATGTGAACATCTAAAAATAACTCAACAATTATAAACATAATTTTATACATTAGATTTGTATTCAAAACCCTAAAACATGCATGAAGGCTCAGAACAGCGAATCAAACCTCTTTCTTTAGATTAACCAAATTCTTCAATCTAAAGCATGGACTTTTAACATATTAAATATAAGCATGATTGCCAAACAACTTAGAAAAGATAATCATTCATTAAATTATATTTTAACACTTAGGTATCACAAACCTAGGGTTTTCTCATCTTTAATCCGCATGCAAACTCAATTAAAAGGCAAAATAGGGTTTAGACATGATTAGCACATGATTAACAAGATAAAAATAAATTTAAAAGCAACCCTAATGATCATGATCATATTTCTATTATAAACAGCAAGAAAAACATATAGATCTAACATTTGTTTAAGATCTAACCACAAAAATCTAATCTTTTTCACATTAGATTTAGATCTAAGCATGTAAACACAAATTAAACTTCTAAGCTAGTTATTTAACTATGGGGATGAGTTTGGATGTAAGTGATCTTGCCTTAATCTTATGTACAAGCCTCTGAAACAATCAGCAAGCAAACCATGAGCATGAACAACCCGTTCTCCCTCGCTACACGTCGATGATCTCGCCCTCGTGCCGGTGTTTTGCTTCACAAAGCTCTCCAAACTCATAAGAAAAAGGTCTAGGGTTTTTGAGAGGAGAGGGTGGCTGCTAGGGTTCATAGATATGATAAAAGAAAAGAATTTTCATGAAAAACACAGGTATTTATTGAGGCAAACCCGAAACAAACCTGTTTGACCCGAACCAGGAAATCTAGTCTGAGTAGGAAAATAGCATTCGGTATTTTGGCTGTAACTTTCTCATCCGACCTCGGAATGAGATGATCTAAGATTTGTTGGAAATCTGTTGAATAGACCTACAACTTTGGTTTTTTACACTTTTCCAAAATCTGACTGTATCAATGTGTAAAATATAAAAACTCTAAACTGGTCATTATTCTCAGATTTTCTCTTTTAGCCTTTGTGCATGTTTTGTGTATTTGCACTCATATTTTCACAAATATATATTAATTTGATCTCAAATCAATTCTTATCATACTAAAACATTAAAATATATTATTTTTTACTATATGACATATTTATTATTATTTATCATAAAATATTCAAATTTACGGGGTTTTACATTCTTCCCCCCTTAAAAGAATTTCGTCCCCGAAATTTCGCAATCGTATCGTAGAGGTTAATAATACATTACCATAAATCTTCAGATATAAAACATTAAAATATCTACACTTAATACTCTAAAATGTGAATATTCCCACTTAACCCCTAACTAAACGGAACTAGTACGTCGGGTAAAAAATCCAAATAAGGAACCCCCCATATATATACCATGTGTTCCGAATGATTAGGAGCTAAGTGTTAATACCCCTATTTTAGCGTTACATATAAATATGACCATATAAAACAATCAAAAGTCATAAACATCAATAAGCTATAACCAAATCAATTTACCCACTCGAACAGTTGCGGATAGTCGTGACGCATATCCTTCTCGCGCTCCCAAGAAGCCTCCTCATCTCTTTTCTATCTCTATTGAACTTTAACTTAAGGTATTGCTTCCTTTCTAAGCCTCTCATTCTCTCTAGTAAGAATACAACCCGTGATCTCCATGGTAGTTAAATCTATCTGTAACTCAAATTCTGGTGCATCAATCACCCTCTGCTACTCCTCGTCGCGCAATTACTTCTAAATTATCAAAACATGGAAAACATCGTGTCTACTCGACATTGATGCTAGAAGATCTAGCCCATACAAAATGGCTCCAAAAAAGTTCAACTCTCATGAACGGGCCAATATACCTTGGGGTAAAATTTCCCTGTCTACCGAATCACTAAATACATCGACGATATTTCAATAAGACATAATCCCCAATCTAGAACTCTAACGATCATCGTCTCTGGTCTACGTAACTCTTCCGACGACTATGCACTGCAAAAATGAGTTCCCGAATCTCTGTTACCTTTTCTGTAGTTTGTCTTACAAGCTCCTGTCTAAGCAATAAACTTTCTTGTATTTCTGTTAAAAATGAATAAGCAATCTATAATGTCTCCCGTATTATTCCTCATACGGTGCGATGCTAATAGCCTATGATAAATGATATTATAATCACACTCAATCAAAGGAATATGGTCTTCTCAGCTATCCTGCAAGTCTATAATATATGTTTGCTACATGTTTTCCGACACTTGGTTTACTCTCTCCGTTTGCCCATCCGTCTGTAGGTGAAAACACTAGAATATCACACTGGTGTTTTCAGCAAAAGTTGGTTTTGTCATGGAATTCATTATATCTTCAGTCGATTACAATAAATTCAAAAAGAGATAGCCTTTTTATAAGACTTCTTTTACACAACAAAATAAAAATTACAGCTCTTGGGAAACAAACGCAGGATCGTTGTTTGGATCACTGCTTGCGTGGGATCTTTGCCTGTGCCGGGGGTGCGTTAGCCCGTGGACCACCAAATCACAGATTCTGATCGAATCGTGAGGGGTTTATGATTCTGACTTCGTTTATCGAAGTGAGAACTTGAAACGATATCTTATCAAGGTAAGATAGTCGTTCTTCTTGAAATCAAGTCAAAGCCTGAATATCAAGGAGTTGCCAGAAACTCAAGAACTCTGCTCTTTCTCTGCTCTGAAGTGCTCAAAATGATCAGCCCCTCTCAAAAATGGCCTTCGGGGGGTATTTATAGCCCCTATGAACAGTTGGCGGAAAACAGGCTCGCGAGACAGCATTTGCTGTCTCGGCTGTCGAGACAGTGTTTGCTGTCTCGGCGGGCGAGACAGTGTTTGCTGTCTCGGCCCGCGAGACAGTAAACGTTGTCTCGGAAATAGTAACTGTCAGGCAGTTTTCGTTTTAACTGCCTTCCCACGTTTCAAACTCCGTTATTTTGGCAGTTGTCCACGTGCGAGACAGTAAAGACTGTCTCGCGTGCGAGACAGTAAAGACTGTCTCGCGTGCGAAATAGTCTATACTTGTGTTCTTTTTGACATTTTGGATGATCTCCTTCTGAGCTGTATTTGGATATCTTTCAAATATCTTTCAGCATTTTTTAACGCCTACAGATACCCCCTCCAAAGTTTTCCAGACTCATTCTTTTATAGAGGAGTCTGGGATACTTTGGATAAGATAGATTTTTCTTACGACCTCTTTAATACTTGGTTGAGCAGATCATGTACAAGAATCCATAAAATGGCTTTGGATCTTGACCTCTTCATCCATTAGTCTATTCAGTTCTTTGTAGAATAGCTAATATTTCTCCGGCACTGCATTTATCGCTTGACCGTTGTCGAGATATTGATTCGAAGCTAGCTTTTGTTCTTGTGGGCTCAGCTTTTGTCACCGAATTGAGACATTCATTGAAAAATCGTCAGGTTATCCTTAAGAATATTCAGATTAATATTCTCTAGAAACTTCCTGTTGAAGGTAGGGAAACAGTTTAGACTCGTGTACCTATTGGAGTATTCAGGTTATTCTTAAGAATATTCTGAGTGATATTCTCTAGAAACTTCCTGTTGAAGATAGAGAAACAGTTTAGACTCGTGTACCTATTGGAGTATTCAGGTTATTCTTAAGAATATTCTGAGTGATATTCTCTAGAAACTTCCTGTTGAAGGTAGGGAAACAGTTTAGACTCGTGTACCTATTGGAGTATTATGGTCTCTTTTTTAAGAATATTCTGAGTGATATTCTCTAGAAACTTCCTGTTGAAGGTAGGGAAACAGTTTAGACTCATGTACCTATTGGAGTATTATGGTCTCTTTTTTGTTGGTAGAGAGAACCCGTTGATGGAGAGGAAGAATTTTATATTCTATCTCCTGGTCTCTTGTTTGTTGGTAGAGATGAACCCGATGGTGGAGAGGAAGAATTTTATATTCCATCTCCTGATCTCTTGTTTGTTGGTAGAGATGAACCCGATGGTGGAGAGTAAGAATTTTATATTCTATCTCCTGATCTCTTGTTTGTTGGTAGAGATGAACCCAATGGTGGAGAGGAAGAATTTTATATTCTATCTCCTGATCTCTTGTTTGTTGGTAGAGATAAACCCGATGATGGAGAGGAAGAATTTTATATTCTATCTCCTGGTGCAAAAGAGACTCAAAGTGGGATCTCCACTTAGAGAATCTGGACGGGTTTGAATAATCCTAACTGTCATAAGGTTTGATTATTCAACTGAAAGTGGACCTCTCGTTCATGGAATGAATCGAGAAGAGATTTTAGTTGTGGTCCTAACTGTAGTAAGGTTTGACCAAGTGGGAGTTCTGAGATGATCCTAACTGTTTAAAGGTTTGATCATTCAATTTGTGGACCTCTCGTTCATGGAACGAATCGAGAGGAGATTTTGGCTTTGGTCCTAACTGTTTAAAGGTTTGACCAAATGGGAATTTGAGACGATCCTAACTGTTTAAAGGTTTGATCGTTCAATTTGTGGACCTCTCGTTCATGGAACGAATCGAGAGGGGATTTTGGCTTTGGTCCTAACTGTTTAAAGGTTTGACCAAAATGGGAATTTGAGAGTGAAGATTGATTTAAAGAAGTGATCGAATCTCATCTCAGCAAAAGAGTATTCGAAAATCATCATGGGGATGTAGTGTTTATCACTTTGTTTGTAATGATCGGGTTATCCCTAAGAAAATTACATATAGCATTCTTCCGAGAACTTCCCGTTACATGAACCATCCACCCCCAGCTTGGTTTGACCAAGATGGGAATTTGAGACGATCCTAACTGTTTAAAGGTTTGATCGTTCAATTTGTGGACCTCTCGTTCATGGAACGAATCGAGAGGGGATTTTGGCTTTGGTCCTAACTGTTTAAAGGTTTGACCAAAATGGGAATTTTGTGAGGGAAGATTGATCTAAAGAGGTGATCGAATCTCATCTCAGCAAAAGAGTATTCGGAAGTCATAGTAGGAGTTTAGTGTTTATCACTTTGTTCATAATGATCGGGGTTATCCCTAAGAATATTACATTTAACATTCTTCTGGGAACTTCCTGTTACATGAATTATCCACCCCCAGCTTTCTTTGCAAAGCTGGGTGTAACGAGGAGTACGTTATCCTCAGTCGCATGTTCGGGTTATCCTTAAGAATATAAGGTTCTCCAGGAACTTCCCGTTATATAAATCATCCACCCCCAGTTTCCCTTGCGAAACCGGGTTTAACATTGTACTCAGTTGGATAATCGAGAAGCAGTTTATACTCATATGCTCTTTGGAGTGTGGGGAAACAGTTTATACTCGTGCACCCACTGGAGTTGTCTGGTCGTCTTTACTCGACTTCTTTCGTCGTTATGACGCCGGAGTCAATTAGGGCTTGGACCTTGTTTTTGAGTCCAAAGCAAATCTCGGTGGGATGAAGAACCCTTCTGTGGTACGCACAATAGTTTGGATCCGTAATCCTCTTAGCTCCATCCTGATCTTTAATAGGTGGTAGATCGATTTTGTCATTAGCGAGGAGGTATTCTAATATGGCTGGAGCTTCATCATCTTCGAAAGAATACTCCTTTTGAAACCTCGGATCGGGAGTCGCGTTCCCAGTGATTGTAGATGTCGTCGGTTGGCTTCTCTCAGCTTTCTTTCTTTTAAGAAAGTGTTCAGCTTGTTCACCCCGAGATTTTAACTCCTTCCAAGTTGTGGATGGCACGACCCCCAGAGCTTCCAGGACATCGATGGAGAAGTTATTGTGACATGTTTGCAGGATGAACTCCTCTGTAATAGGATCTCTGCAATTCATTGCTTTATTACGGAAACGTTTGACAAAGTTGTCAACTGACTCTCCGTCTTTTTGCTTCTCATCCAAAAGGGTTCCGATTGACACTTCGGTGTCATCATCGAAGAAATTGCTGAGGAACAAACTTTCCATGTCATCCCAGCAATTGATGCTCCCTGGCTTGAGCCGTCGGTACCAATCGAAGGCGGGCCCGCGAAGGGTGCCAACGAATGACCGGACCATTAAAGCCTCGTTTCCAGAGATCATGCCCAAATGAGACTTGAAATAAATCAAGTGCTGAATCGGCGAACTCTTCCCCTCAAACGGTGTGAAGTTAATCAGATTGAACTTTGTCGGATACGGTATTGAATCCCATTCTCTTGGATAGGGACATGGAATACCCGTCTTCTTAACTTCTTGAGCCGTCATCAAAGCATTGACTTTATTTTCAAGCTCTTTCATTTTCTCTTTATCGTCTATGTCTTCATTCGAAGGACGTTGGTGAGAATGAGTTAGACCACCCCCTGTGAGAGGTGCTATTGAACCACCCCCAATGTTGTTATTGGGAGGATCTGTTGAACCACCCCCAGTGTTATTGTCATTGGGAGGTGTGTCAGCCATAATGACTTTATCCACTTTTGGATCACTGTCATCTACAACATTCTGAGTGTGGCGACTGGATTCAGCTTGCTGACTGGACTCAGGAGGTTGAGGTTGTTGAGTTAGCAACTCTCTCATTTGTTGAATAGCTAACTCTATCTCTGTCTTCATCTCAGCTCTAATTTCTTCACGTTGCTTCGTTAGAGCTTCTTGAAGCATTTGAGCAAATTGATCAGAGGTGATCGTGAGTACTTCTCTGGTTTGTCCCGTGCTAGACATTGTATCATCAGAAGCGATTGCAGAACAAGTGTCCGAGAATTCATCCTCTGAGGACATTCCTTCTTGCATTCTTTTGTAATCTCTGCGTCTGATGGCTCCTAATTGGAGTCGAGACATCCTTTGAGCAATTCTTGGATTGACTTTTCCTCTCGGAGAAAAGTCGGGATTTGAGTCACTTGAATGCCGCTTAGACTTTCTTTTATCAGCCACGTTGATGGTGACTTCAGGGAATTCATCATCTTGGGCATCTGATTTTCTTTTACGGAAATGTCTCGGCTTAGGCTTCGACAATACAGAGACTCTTCGTGGGATGGCTTCTCATTTGAAACAGTCACATTCTGATAATGCTGCTTTAACGAGTCGCGCACAGGAACAATGAGAGTTTATTTCTCGAATAACTCTCTTTCGAAAATTATTCACAACCCCTACTTGATAATACGATTCATCGGTATGATTGCCAAGAAATCGTATCGTCTGTTGGCATGACCTCCCGAGTATGACGATATCATTTGGTGAATGCGTCTTCTTCTGGGGGTGTAAAACCTTGTTGGCATTCTCAGAACAATTTATTTTTGTCTTTGAGCGATCCAAGGTTATGTCGGGAGTCGCACGTTTAGAACCACCCCCTTGCGGGCGTGGAGTCTTAACGGGCTCCGAATGCTGATTTTTCACAACTTCAGACTTTGGAATCCAAACTTGGCGGAGTTTCGGTGGTTCTTTGGCCACCGTTTCCTTCTTCCTTTCTCGTCTTTGTTGTAAGAGAGCACGGGCATGAGCAGCGTTTACACGACGTTTTTGTATACGTTCTTTGAAGGTCGAACGAGTCTTTTTGACAATAGTCCATTCCTCCGTCGTAAGTTTGGCAGAGATATGAGTGATTGGTTGTTGAGACAACTGAACCACTCGATGTCTCCGCTACTCTAAGTCCGCATGATAACGAACCCCGTCGGTTTGTTCCAATGCCTTAGCCAATTGACGAGCGCGACGTTGGCGTCGTCTCTGACGAGTTTTTTTCGTCAGTGCCGGCGGGCTTTGATTTAATGACTCCTTAATTGAAGAAGAGTCATTATGAACAGAGAGGTTGCGAGTGGAATCCTCAGCAACAATCAAGCAAGAGTCTTCATCTGTAGCGTTCGACGGAGTCGAAAACTTGCAAACCTTCTTAGAAGATAAAATCTTCCTGCATTTGTGAGGCGAGGAAGACTTTGAGGATGAGGATGACAAATACTCCTCAAACTTCGCTTGGTCGAATTCGTACTCGACCGTTGATTCAACCGGGATCTTGATGATTGGTTGCGACACGACGGTCTCGGCAGCGAGACCGTTGCCTCCCACTGTGATCGCCAGCTTGTTTGGGTCAAAAGTTGGTTTTGTCATGGAATTCATTATATCTTCAGTCGATTACAATAAATTCAAAAAAAAAAGATAGCCTTTTTATAAGACTCCTTTTACACAACAAAAGGAAAAATTACAACTCTTGAGAAACAAACGCAGGATCGTTGTTTGGATCACTGCTTGCGTGAGATCTTTGCCTGTGCCGGGAGCGCTTTGACTCGTGGACCACCAAATCACAGATTCTGATTGAATCGTGAGGGGTTTAATGATTCTTCCTTCGTTTATCGAAGTAAGAATTTGAAGCGAATATCTTATCGATGTAAGATGTTCACTCTTCCAAAGATCAAGTCTGAGCTTAGATCTCTAGGACTCGCTAGAAGCTCGAGTACTCTGCCTCTCTCTGGCTCTGGATTGCTCTGAAGTACTTAAAACATGATTCAGCCGCCCTCCTAAAATTGGCCATCGGGGATATTTATAACTCCAAGAACAGTTGGTGAAGAAACAGGCTGCGAGCAGGCATTTGCTGTCTCGGGCTGTCGAGACAGTGTTTGCTGTCTCGGCGGGCGAGACGTGTTTGCCTGTCTCAGGCCCGCGAGAAACACAGTAAACGCTGTCTCGGAAACAGTAACCATCAGGCAGTTTCGTTTTAACTGCCTTCCCAACAGTTTCAAAGCTCGCGTTATTTTGGCAGTTGTACGTGATTCTCGGCCCAGACGTTCCATGTTCTTTAGGCAGTTAATGGACGTGTGTGGCAGGTTGTTCAAGGTGGTTTTGACCATGACTGAGAGTTGTCTGCACGTGCGAGACAGTAAAAGTCTGTCTCGCAGGCGAGACAGTAAGACTGTCTCGCAATGCGAGCCAGTTGAATACTGTCTCGCGTGGGCGAGACAGTAAAAAGTTGTCTCGCCCGCGAGAGCAGTAAATATGTCTCGCGTGGGCGAGACAGTAAAAGTCTGTCTCGCCCGCGAGACAGTAAAGACTGTCTCGCACGGCGAGACAGTCAAATCTGTCTCGCGTGCGAGACAGTAAAGACTGTCTCGCGTGCGAGATAGTCTATACTTGTGTTCTTTTTGACATTTTGGATGATCTCCTTCTGAGCTGTATTTGGATATCTTTCAGATATCTTTCAGCATTTTTTAACGCCTACAACTGGCTATCTATCAAATTCTGGAAACTCCTCCAGGAGTGCCTCTTCACATATTTGTAGATTTTTATTGTACCTGAATACACTGTATATCTGGTATGAAACGGCTCAACTGTCACAAAATATAAGTTATACCCTCTGGGTCTGCATCAAAACACCTCCTAGTCCTGCTAATGACGTATCCACGTAAACGACAGATATTGTATCACTGCTCAGAAAAGTCAAAATTGTTATTGTAGTCTATCTTGCCTTAATAGTCTCAAAGGCTCCCTGGCACCCAGTGCCCAAAGCAAACTATACACCCTTCTTCGTAAGGTGTGCAAGTTGTATCACAATCTTCGAAAAGTCCCGAATGAACTTTCTCTCATATCCTACCAAACTACGAATCTCTGTAATGGTTCTTAGCGGCTCACAATCAAGTACAGTCTCAACAATGTATGGATCCACTGTTATGCCCCCTACTAGTGACGTGGCCTAAAAATCTAATCTCTTATAGCCAAAACTCGTATTTGCTGAACTCAGCATATCACTGATGCCTCTAATCTCGATTATCCGCTATACCCGCAATGCCAATAGAGGATGCTGCTCATGTTCTGCCTCCGATCCCGAAAATATAAGGATGTCGTCGATAAAACGACTACGAACTGGTCCTAACATGGACGAAAAACCTGGTTCATCAAATCCATGAATATCACGGGTACATTGGTCATCCCAAATGGCATGACAAGAACTCAAAAGACCCATATCGAGTCAGAAAATGTGGTTTTGGAAATATCCATTTACCGCACTCGCAACTGGAAATAACTAGAACGAAGATCAATCTTCGAGAAATACTGCGCTCCCCGCAGCTGGTCGAACAAGTCACAAATCCTCAATGGTGGATACCTGATCCGAATAGTGACTTTGCTCAACCCATGATAATCAATACATAATCGCATGCTATAGTCCTTCTTCTCCACGAAGAGGACCGGTGCTCCCACAAAAAAGACTCCGTAGAATTAAAACTCTGAGATAACATCTTATCTAGTTGTGTCTATAGCCCCCTCATCTCAACGGGTGCCACATGATAGGGTGCTCGGAATATCGGTACGGTGCCTGCTGTAACTCGATGTAGGTAGGTATGTTCTGAACGACATCCTGATACTCTGAGACGACTCCGGTCTCGCTCAAAACTGCACCCCGATCCCGTATCATCACCTCCTCGATGTATGCCAGAAATGACTCCGCATTCTTGTTACCCTATAAGGTTGTTACTATCTATACAACCCCAACGAATTCTCACAAGCGTACTATTTTAGCAAAACAGTCGATACTAATATTATAGGATGATAACTATTTCATACCAAGAATGATGTCAAAATTCGACACCCACAAAACGACCATATCAAAGATGGACTCAAACTCATCTATATTGATGACACATCTCCTACATATACTCTCTAATAGGGACACCTCCCCTAGAGGAGTAGAAACTGATAACAAAACATCTAGGGGATGATTAACTAACTGAAGCCTATACATGAAGGCATGAGATATGAAAGAATACGAAGTTCCTAAATCAAACAAGATTCGAGCTGGATAAGAAATTACTATAAAAACTCTGTTCGCACTATGATCACGTGGCGCGACTACATAAACTCTGCTGGTGGCTGGTGGCCGGCGCCGGCTGCGCTACTAGCGGTGAAACACATGGGTGTGATGAATACTCTGAATAGCGTAATTATGGCCTATTGGCTCCTAAATCCTCGGAAAAACCGGGTAGTACATCTATTCTCCGATGCTGGCCGTAACCGTGACCCTAAGACTATTAACCCTGACCTCTGTCATGCTGGTCTTGATTTCATTATTAACTATAGGCATATCTCACTGCTTTAATCGAACTAGCTCTAACTGCTTGTCGAAGAAGTAAACAAAATTTTTCCCAAATAAGTGATATTCGCTGCTCCTACGAAAATCCAAAGTCGTTGCTATGCTTTGTCACCATTCTCCGGTGATGATGAAATTAATGGTAATACCTCTTCAATAGGCATGACTGGTATAATTGGTAGTGCAACTCCAGAAAATGATACTGCTGACGAAAACGGATGTGCCTCTCGCTCCTCGAGTATTATAAAATCTTACTGCAAATAGTGCTATAAGGTCGATCAGATACTGTGGAGCCTACAGTGACTCAGGCTCTGCTTGCCTAGCTCTCCGGGTATGAGTTTTATCTCGACTGCATCCTCGTCCCAGCATTTATAATATCAAGAGGAGAGTTTAATGGACACAGTAAATGACATCGTAAACATATATACATATATATATATATAACGTATCATAATAAGTACTCAAAGCATATAGTATTAACGCAAATACTTTAAATCAACATAAAATAATTGTCATAAAAAAATTCGAAATTTTGAGATATACGCACATATCGTCCTCACTCATTCTAGAAATTCCTAGCGGACTCTATATATGAATCCTAGGAAACTCTATCCTAGCTCCAAAATTTGACACAGGAATGATCCTAAGGATACTGGAACTAGAGCTCTGATACCAACTGTGATGCCCCAGGGTTCACACAAGGCTGCAGTCCAAGGTGAAACCCGGATTGTCAAACCTGTCAAGCACCAAATACCATGCTACGACATGTTTCACCATCACAGTCACTATCTCTCTAGTGAAAACAACAAATAGGTGAAGGTATAAAACAGGCAAATAATAGAAGTAGTACAAAATCAGATATGCACAGAAGAAGTATATCAACAAATGAGCCCAACTGAAATAGAATGAAAATATCTCACTAAGGCACTCAGCCTCTACAAAAATGAATACAACTCTAAAATCTGAACAATGAACATAACTATCTAGTAGAGCTTCAACTGCTAAAACTGTGCGACGGCGACTATGCTAGAACTCCGTCATCCTGCGGTCCTCCGAAACCCTGATCTGCCTAAAAGATACAATTTAAACAAAAACAACAACAACAAGAGCTGTAGGTGTGAATTTCTGATCTCCCGAAAACAGGGATTTCATTTGTATTGATAAGAATAGCTTATTACAAACTAATGAATCGAAAATTATAACAGAAGCGGAGGGAATGCCCTCCTTGTTTAACATGGGGACTTTCGGTAGCTATAGGACGCTTCACTCGGTTCTCGCACGAGTCTTCTTCCCTTGGACGATTCGACCGAGGTTGCTGGCGAGCTTCAGTACGCAGTAGAAGCACGGATTGATGAAGTTCGAGTCTCCTAGTTTGATGGCGATCCGAGCCCGAAACCGGGAGAAGATGCTGTAGTGCAAAGATTACGCAAAGAGCTGGTCGTCAACTCTTTTAGGAGTCAAGAGCCAGTGGTTCAGTTAACTGATTAAATTAATCAATTAGCTATGAGCGAACTGCTGAACCGCCTCTTCCGAAGCCAGGAGAGGTTCTTAATAGAGGGAGAGACATGCGTGCGGCTGCTCCTTGAATCATCGGATAATGACGCATGTCTATGGGTTTGTACTGTGAGCGGCTTGGGCTTGATGGTTTTTCAGAGTACTGTACTCCTTCCTCACGTCGGGCGAGAGTGGGATGGCCGCTCCTTGTACGTGGGATAGCAGGGTGGGCCCAGCACTCGAGTGGTTAGCCGGCTTGCCGTTTGCAAGACGGATTCAGCTTCTGATCGTGCAGGCGATGGCAAAGCTTCGCTGCGGGCGGATCTGGCGGGTGACAGTGCGCTCGTAACTGTGAACGGGCTACTTGATGGTTTGGAGTAGCTGTTCTCGCATCCTTCACATCGTGCAAGGTAACAGAGAAGGCCCATCCCTGTACGCAGCATAGCGCTGCGCTCCGTACTCGAAATATATCTAGTGCAGCTTGCCGTTTGGGCAGCGATTCACATGCTGCGACTCATGCAGGGGCGAAGGCTAGAATTCGACCTTGAGCGTGCAGGCGGATTTGAAGCGACTGCATGGATTTGACCTGTTCGCGCCACTGATGGGCTTGGAGTACTGTACTGCCGCTCGCCCTCACATCATGAGAAATAGGAAGGCCCATCCATAATGCGGCGTAGGGCGGCATGTCGGGTTAGGCGAAATTCGCGACTTTTCAACTGCGTGCGGCCGCGAGTCGAGTGAGGCAGGCGAATTCGTGACTTCGAGCCCGTGTGGACGAGTCGATTATCCCGGTGAATCTGGACGACTTTGACTCACGCGAGCGGGTCGATTGTCCGGCGAATCTGGACGGCTTTGACTCACGCGGGCGGGTCGATTGTCCGGCGAATCTTTGATCAACAACCGTGGACGAATTTGGGGCTCGTACGACTTGGGTGTGCGTTAGTGAGTCCAATACGTGGGTGAGCCCCGCCCTTAATTTGAGTGGGCGATTCTGACTCGCGGGCGAATTCATGTATAAGTTTGCGGAGGTAATTTTTACCGTCTACAAGAGCGTCAGAGCGCTACAGCAAGATCATCTCCATCCGCCCCCAGGGGAAGGGCTGCTAGATGAAGTGGAGGCTCTATCTATTAAGTATAGTCTACCTATATCATTTTCCTCATATCTAATGGAGTTAATATTTAGACACCTACAAGACGAGACGTAGTACGTCGAGCGAAATAATCCAACTAATGGAGTTAATATTTAGACACCTACAAGACGAGACGTAGTACGTCGAGCGAAATAATCCAAATAAGAAAACCCCCATATATATACTATATGTCTCAAATTGTAGATCCCTAAATACCAATTCCAACTCTATGAATGAAAACAACACTCAAAAGAAATACTCCAAGCCTCAACTATATAGAACCAATATTACAATCTCGAACTACTTCTCAAGTAGTTGGCGTAATTATAAGAGAATATCGTTCAACTCAAAAATATCATCATAGACCATATCATGTATGCCACAAACCAAAGAATGTACCCTACTCATGGGTAATCTAACATGGGAGTAACTATAACTGATAATACATATATGTGTGCATCTTTTTATGCAATAGCGATACTCTTGTAATATTCTTACTCAATCGCTCTGCGGCAATAGGTTTTATCTCTCTATCCCGGATACATGGAATGACGATACTTTTGTAATTTCCTACTCAATCGCCCTGCGAAAATAGGTTTTATTATCTCCCTATTCCGGATACATGTAATAACGATACTATTGTAATACTCTTACTCAATCGTTCTGCGGTAAATAGGTTTCATCTCCTTATTTCCGGATACGTATAGAACATCATTATTCACATGTGTTTATCAATTTAACTCGTGTTAAAAGTGTGTCAATTTAACACAATCTAGCATACATGCACCAATCTCGGTGTGCGTGTCCACATCTGAAGTTCACCATCATCCCAGGTACTAAACAACTCTTAATCATTATAATATAACAGTACAAGATCGAGAAACTCTCTCAAAAATAACAAACAAGTTTTAACAATCACTAATATCATAGATCTATCATCATAAGGCAAGAAATTTACGTTCGACAACCAAAAACAAACTCAAATATACATGCACAGCCGAAACAGACTTGCGGTGGAGTGAGCGGTCGACCGCCGACGGCTTCTTCTCATGCTCTTTGTGTATGTCGTGTTCACGTCGTGTTTCCTCGATATAAACATGTGTAAAACTTCATAAAATTTGTATGCAAACATGCCACAGCAGATGTGAACATCTAAAAACAACTCAATAATTATAAACATAATTTTATGCATTAGATTTGTATTCAAAACCATAAAACATGCATGAAGGCTCAGAACAGCGAATCAAACCTCTTTCTTTAGATTAACCAAATTCTTCAATCTAAAGCATAGACTTTTAACATATTTAACATAAGCATGATTGCCAAACAACTTAGGAAAGATAATCATTCATTAAATTATATTTTAACACTTAGGTATCACAAACCTAGGGTTTTCTCATCTTTAATTCACATGCAAACTCAATTAAAATGCAAAATAGGGTTTAGACATGATTAGCACAAGATTAACAAGATAAAAATGAATTTAAAAGCAACCCTAATGATCATGATCATATTTCTATTATAAACAACAAGAAAAACATATAGATCTAACATTTGTTTAAGATCTAACCACAAAAATCTAATCTTTTTCACATTAGATTTAGATCTAAGCATGTAAACACAAATTAAACTTCTAAGCTAGTTATTTAACTATGGGGATGGGCTTGGATATAAATGATCTTGCCTTAATCTTATGTGCAAGCTTCTGAAACAATCAGCAAGCAAACCATGAGCATGAACAACCCGTTCTCCCTCGCTACACGTCGATGATCTCAGCATGAACAACCCGTTCTCCCTCGCTACACGTCGATGATCTCGCCCTCGTGCCAGTGTTTTGCTTCACAAAGCTCTCCAAACTCATAAGAAAAAGGTGTTTTGCTTCACAAAGCTCTCCAAACTCATAAGAAAAAGGTCTAGGGTTTTTGAGGGGAGAGGGTGGATGCTAGGGTTCATAGATATGATAAAATAAAAAAAAATTGTGAAAAACACAGGTATTTATAGAGGCAAACCCGAAACAAACCTGTTTGACCCGAACCAGAAAACCTAGTCTGACTAGGAAAACAACCTTTGGTATTTTGGCTGTAACTTTCTCATCTGACCTCGGAATAAGATGATCTAAGATTTTTTGGAAAGATGTTGAAGAGACCTACAACTTTGGTCTTTTATACTTTTCCAAAATCTGACTGTATCGGTGTGTAAAATATAAAAATTCTCAACTAGTCATTATTCTCAGATTTTCACTCTTTTGGCCTTTGTGCATGTTTTGTGTATTTGCACTCATATTTTTACAAATATACATTAATTTGATCTTAAATCAATTCTTATCATACTTAAACATCAAAATATGTTATTTTTCACCATATGACATATTTATCATTATTTATCATAAAATATTTAAATTTACGGGGTTTTACAGTATGCTAATAACACTACTCGGACACTAGATCATGCTCAATTGATACAGGAATTGTAGTAGGACAAAGTCCTTTACGTCTTCATGGTCATTTGATCGTAAAAGACTCATGAGTAGATTTTCAACATGGTGTCTGATTGGTGCTGGAGGAGCCCTATGTAGGCGTTAAAAATTACCTATATGTACCAAAATCATCACAAGATAATGAGAAGATGAAGAACGTTATCATCTAAGTCAGAGGAGATCATCTAATGCAAAAGGAAGCAAAGGAGAGTGCAAAATAACGTAGAAATGGACTCGGAGTTGTCTCACAGTTGGTGAGATAGTCTACACTAGGGTTGAGCATGGTTCGGTCCAAACCGAAAAAACCGACCGAACCGACCCGAACCGATCCGAAAAAATCAGTTTTATGAGTAGGACGGTTCGGGTCGGTTTGAAAACTTTTCAACCCAAACCGACCCGAACCGACCGAATATAGTGCAATACTACACATTCTGATCTCAAACATTACCCGACCCGTCTCCAAAGAGTCAAAGACTCAAACCCTAAACTTATTTTCTGAATCATTATGGATTGAAAACAATATCATTATATTAATGTTTAATGCTTCATAATCTCCTACTTTTTTGATATCTTTTTTTTCTTTAACACAGTTTGTTATTTGATAAGAAGTTTGATAAAGTTAGAACCGAACAAACCGAACTGAACCGACTTACAACAGTTCGGTTCGGTTTTGAATTATAGGTGGTTCGGTTCGGTTGTTCAAATTTTGGTAAAAACCAAACCGAACCGATCGTTGCACACCCCTAGTCTCCACTACCTCATGTATCCGAGACAGTGTTGACTGTCTTTGATACGCGAGACAGTGAGAGCCTGTAAGACAGCCTCTCGTATTTTCTGACAGTTTTATGACTTTTTACGGGGACCACGTAGCTCCATAATTGTTGGGAAATGTTCATTAACGTTAATTGATGGTTATAGCGTGAAATACGCCCACTATCCACAAAAATTGTGATATTTAACACAATTTAAGTAGTGGGACGATGGTTACAAACTGGCTGGAACCACCTCCTTTGGACGAGACAGTGTACACCATCTCGCCCAAAGGAGATAACCATCGCCAGTTGTTTTAGCTTCTTTTCGACGGTTATGACTTCCAATGGCTATAAATACTCCTTGGCACACTTGTGCAGGAGACCAAGGTAGTACCAAGCATTGGCAAGGGAGCAGATAGCAGAAAAAATCTGATTTTTGGTGAACTTTAAGAGTAAGAGAGAGTTATAATTCACTCCTGGGCATCCTCAAAGTCTTCTGGTGTTTCCTTGAGTTCAAGCTTTGACTTGTTCTCGAGAAGAGTATTCATCTTACTTTGTTAAGATATTCGCTTTAGTTCTTGTTTCACGTCGAAGCATTAACTTTTCACCTTCTTCGCATCCGACTTGGAGCGTTGACTCGGTGATCCACGGATAACGCATCCTCGGTACAGGCAAAGATCCCACTCAAACAGAGGCTACTATGTAGGAGTTTCTGCGTGTGTTTCTAAAAAAATTATTCCTGACGCAAACACCCTACTGCTGTCTCCCTCGATTTTGGAAAAAAATCTCAATCAATTTCGATTCCTTCAATCTTGGTTGGGGCCAACAAAATCTTCCTCGTTGTAGAACCATGTATGGCTCATAACCTAATCAAGGTTGAATGAGCACTGTATGTCCTCTCTAGTTTTTGAATTAGTGAAGATAAATTTCTTCTTATACTTGTCCCACTGTCTAAGCACGTACTTGAATGTGGGAAGATCAAGACCAGAAGGGCCAAATGAACGTAGTATCTGAATACAATATCTTTGTAAGCATCCCAATGCCTTTGGCCCATATGTTGCACTAAAGAATGCATGAATTCATTATAAGCAGTGAAGCTTGATGTAACCCGCAACTCTGATACAGCCTTTTGTCTACGAAGAAAAACAACAAGACATAATTAGTTTGAAAATAATCTGCAACCTTAACAATTATAGTGTAAACATAAAAAAGAAATTATAACCTTAACAACAAATCCATAAGCTTAACAACCATTCAATAACCTCAACAACCAATCCATAACCTTAACAATAAAAACATAACCCTAAAAACCACACGTCAACAGTAACCTTAACACTAACAGTCAAACGTCAACGGTAACCTTCACAGCATATTCATAACCTTCACAACTAACAAGGTAAGTTAACGGTAATCTTCACAACAGATTCATAACCTTAATGACTAACCCAGAACCTTAACAATTAATGAATGTCCTTGACAACCAAAAGCTAATCTTCACAACTTAACTATAACCTTCACAATTATACAGTAAACTCACCACTTTTTAGTTGTCAAGTGCCTCTCTTTTGCATCGCTCCTATTCGTTCCTCTCTTTAGGTCTAGGAGCGCTATCGAGACGTCATCGATGCTGCCCTCAAGATCTATGCGTTGGATTGGGTTTGTGGATTGAATTGGACTTGTAGGAAGAGGATGGCTAGCTGTGATGTCCTCTAGAACATGGGTGATTGATGTGCCAGCTTCTTTCAACTCTGTGTTGGAAGGTCTTCTTATGACGACGTACTGTGACGCGTCGTCATCACTGATGAAAACTGCAGGGGCTACACAGGCGACTTCTTTGGGAGCTGACTTATCGGCCATGATGAAAATCAGGGTGTAGGATGGGAAGATTACAAGAGAAGATCTTGGATTTCCGCTCTGGGGTGGGTTGATTTAGGATTAGGGTTAGGATTTTAGGGATACTCGGTTCACTTGGCCAGATGAGAGAAGATGACACGTTCGACAAGGAGATGTGTTTTGAGTAGTGGGAGGCGGTTAAATCAAAGGATATTTTGGGAAATATTTTTTAAAAACCGTTTCGCTTGGGAACTAGGTTTGGGGGCTAAAGGCGATTGCATTTTGGGGATGTGGGCTTTGAAAAAGTTCTTTGCGGGGGAGGGGGGGGGATAGATGAAGTTATTTTGGGGGCTAGAAGCATTTTTTTCCTTTTTTTCATTGTTCACTAACAATGAAGAAGTCCCAAATTTATCGTTTAGTAAGAATGATATTAAATATGCATTAAATAAATGCTATTCATAATTTAAACATTGATTGAATTTTAGTATCATACACAGTTTTAAGGATTAATATTATTTAAATACACATTTAATAACATAGGTCATTTCTACTGGATACTTCCTACGAGGAAAAATCTTTAGCACCGAGTTCAACAATTATCAGCCTCCGCGAGAAGATCGCATTATGTTTATCATCTTATATTACAATTCTAACAATTGCATAAGTCTAGCTATCAAGTTTTTGGATCAAAACTTGTGTATAAATATTTACTCTGGCACGTTCATTTTTGTCAACTTCCCCACTTTGATATCCATCATAACTTAAATCGTACAAGATAGTGGACAAATGTGACTTAAATATATTTATGACAACTAAATGTAAAGAAGCTCTAAAATCTAAGTTTTGAATCTCATGTTTTACTATTAAAAGGGTGGCAAATGGGACCTGCCGTAAATTATGGCGATGGCCGATGGCCGATGGCCGATGGGTATATGAATTTCTAATGCATGCGTATAGTAGCAAATTCAATTCTTTGAGAATTAATTTGAGCGGTTACAACTTAATAGAACAGTTCTTGCCCTCGTGGGAATGCAGTGAATGAAATTATGAAGGGCTTGCGGTGGTTGTGAAGATTTAAAAAAAAAAAAAAAAAAAAAAAATACGGAGGTTTTGAAAATTTAAAAAAAAAAAAAAAAAAGCAAAATACGGAGGGTTTAAAGATCATTCATGGTTGAGAGAAAAATACAGGCAAAGCATGTGAAGGAAACAAGTTGGAAGTAGTTGGAAATTAACAGGTAGGAGGACGGATCACAGGCATTAAGTGGATTGGGCCATTACATTCAATTCCCAAGACAATCAGTACTTGTCAAGGCCCATCATGCTCTGCCAAAAGTAAATTGATGGATTGACTAGGCAGTTGTCGCTCTTGAACATAGTAGTGTATATTTTCTTGATATCATATTTTTTATATTAAGTAGTATATAATCAAGTATAATAACGGATATTATTTTCTTATTTTCTACTTTATTTTTTGTTTTTACCGTGAATTTTTCATATTTAGTCTCTATCTAATAAAAGTATATGTAGCAATCATCATCAATAATATCAAGTCTTCTTTTATATTTATCAGTGACGACGCAGTTCATTGATAATGCAGTGAGGCGAGAAGATGGATATGTACTCTGCTTTGTACTGATCAAATAACTCTCGTTGGATACATCACATGTTCATGCACCATATTCATTAGATAATTTCTGTGTGTGAATACGTGCATGCCGCTCTCTATTGGACTAAAGTTAAGAGCACCATGTGAGATTGTGGTGGTTTGACTGTCACAATACCTGCAACAATACAATGTTCTTTCTAAATTGATAGTAAGATATAATTAATTTGTATTGATTTAAAATTGATAATAATATATAATTATATATTCTACATGCTTTTTTGGGGAAAAAATTCTATAGAGAGCCTACTGTATAAAAATTTCCCCATATTAATTACAATTTTGATCGATGTCTAATTTATAATAATTTTTACGAGCTCAAGGCTTATGCATAGTCCATATATCTAGGGGGGAAGTTAAAGGAAACTTTGTAATAAAGTTCATTTTCTTTTTGGAAGCATATCATTATTATTCTTGGGGTCACGTATGACATCGAAGGGGATATATAAACATATTTGTTTTACTGGAGATGATGTAAATATGTGTACGTATCGGCGAGAAGATCCACATGGGTCACAGAGAGGGCAATTTATTGGCGTTTTAGTTAGGCGAAACAGAGTGAGTTTGTTTGATGAACGGTTGTCAACATTTATTGCTCTGAAATTTTGGGTAAAAACTGACAAATTGATGAATGGTTTTTCTGTGCTCTTTGCTACGAGGAATGTTCTTACTTACTTAGTTTCTCTGGCTTGTACTTCTCTCTCTGCCATTTTCACTGTACTTGTTTGATTGGCAATGGCATAGCCAGAACTTCTTACATGCTTGTCTTCCCTCTGATACCCCACACGTCAACTTGCTACCCACAATAAGTAAAGGAAAATGACTTAATTTATGCAATAAGGAGTGGACACATCACCTGTTCCCTCCCTTGATGCCATATTTTGGGCCCCCGTAGCAGCACTCGTCTCTATATAGGCTAAATGGCATTTATATAGTTATATATCTAATTGTTTCACCGCGTTTATATTTAAATAATCTAAGTTGAAAAAAAGTAGTATTTTGATAGCCTAGGTTATAAAAAAGGTTAATTTTAGAAAACCCCTTCAACTATTAGGGTTGTCTTAGAAAATGTCCTTCAACTAATTTCACTCTAGAAAACCCCCCTCAATTATGTAGTTCTTGTAGATAACCTCTCTTAAATTTCAAAATATTATCATCCCCCTCAACTTTTCTCACTTAACCTCACAAAATAATATAATTAAAATCTAAAGGATTAAATAATTTAAAATGACAATACTATCCCTAAGACATTAATTTTTTTTATCACAGTGTTCCCTTTAACTTTTTTCATCATGTTCCTTTTCAACTTTTTTGGTTAAAAATAATTCTCATTTTATTTTCCCCCTCTTCTTATTCCTCCATCTTCATTGCTAGGTTCACGTGCAAATCTAATTTTTTCTTTCTTTTTTGAGACACCGAACATTTTTATTTTCTGTTTATCCATACTTGTAATGTCTAAAATACTTGAAACGTTTAAATTTTTTTTGAAGATTAGTTTCCTCATCAAAACCCATCGAAACAAAGTCTAATATTTTTTATTTTGTTGGGTCTTTAAACTCGTATAATTTTTTTAAAACAAAGGTATTTTATCATTGCATAATTCAAATTAACAATATTAGTGGTTATTTGAAAAAAGTAGAAAGATAAAGTGGGATTTGCGATGACCCCCACTCAGTTTAGCGCGGTAGCTCATATTTATGAAGTTTGGGGGGGGGGGGAGGGGTTATCTACAACACCCTCAATTGGGGGGGGGGGGGACTTTCTTAAAGAAATTTAAAAATAGCTGATAGTGATGCTAGACAGAATTCTGTGCATCCTAGACGGAGATTTTCCGTTAGGATGCGCTAATTTTTTAGCAGTGGATTTTCAAAGTCAAGCGGCAAAGGTTTTTTTTCTTTCTTTGGGTGGAGTTGGGGCGGTGGGTCTAAATTACACTGTTGCTAAGAAACTAACCCTTAAATAACTTATTATTTCACCATGTTTACACTAAAATATTCTAAATTGTAAAAGTAGCATTTTAATACCCTAAGTTGTAAGATAATGACACTTTAATACCACAAGTTGCACCCTAAGTTGTTAGAATTGGCATTTTAATATCTTAATTTATAAGAAAATAGCATTTTAATACTTTCTGTTAGTGGTCAGGACATTCCTAAGAATATTTCCATAGAAACTACCAAAAGGTGCTAATGTGCAAAATTTTTTATAACTTAGGGTAGTAAAATACTACTTTTTATAACTTGGGTATTTAAGTGTAACAATGGTGAAACAATAAAGTATGTAAGTGTCATTTATAAAAATATTGTTTAAAGTTTAGTCCACTATAATTTATATTATCAAACATGTCATTTTATATTATAATCCCTTTTATTTTCTTTACTGTAATTTCTATATACATTTTTAGAGACTACAGAATTCCAAATCAAAAATTTTAGATCAAATATGTAAATTACCATTATACATCATCACTTTAAAGAAATAATTTCTAAGTGAGAGTTAAATTCTATTAAAATTATCAAAAACTTTACCGACGAGATTTCTCTTTAATGGGGAAAAAAATATTGTTACCCAACTAATTTCATGTTCATAAATTATAGAACATAAATCAAATAACTATGTTTCGTTTTTGAACAATTATTGGATGAGTATTCGAAGGATATTCGTGTGCTGAGTCGGATTTGAAGAATATAAATCGAATTTGGATTCAAAGATTTTAAGACATATTGAAGCGGTGAAAGCGAACCGAATAATTAACACAAAATTTTCATCTAATTATTTGGTTATATTTTATTCGGTGATTCATTTAACTATAAGCAAAAGACTATTTATTTCTTAAAGGAACAGAATTTGACTAGATGTGTATTCCATTCAAGTAATTATCAAATATTTATTTAAAATATGATTCCTCGTGACTCAAACCGAGAGCCGCCTCCAAAACTTTAGGAAGCAAGGAGGGTATGGTATTATTGTTATAGTCCCGGGCTGAGGTTGGTCCTCAATTTATGCGTAGAATAATTGGGCTAGTGCCTGTGGCTTTTCTTGGACTGGGCCATCACACGTCTACTTATTGATAACATAACGATCCATTAACGTTAAATTGAGGCCCAGTAAAATAGCCACCAAGTCCTGAACCCAGCCCTCGACTAGCCCAGCGTATTAGCGCAGATAAATTTAGTCACACTGTCATGAATTTATGAAGAATTCTACATAAAAGGATCGTAAACTATTTTTACAAGAAAAATATATCATAAGTTTTTAAGTCAGAAGAAGAATACCATACACTATCAGAAAAAACCCTATTGGCATTATTAAGAATCCAAACTCTAACATAAATCAAGTGTGTATTGTCAATTTGCGCCAATGTACATCAATCGGGGCAGTATAGTGAAAAACCTTTTATCACTCTCTTTTTTCCCCTTATAATAAAACAGTTTTATTATATTTTCTTATAAAATAATTCTCAACAGTTAATAATAGTTTAATATGAAATCTACATGTCCAAATATGCCCGAAACATGCCCCAATCAAAAACACTAAGCCAAAATATCCAAACCTCGCACGTTATGTAAGGGACAAAATATTTCTCTCATTATTCTATTTATCATAAGACAAAGTAATAGTCAAAACCTTTCTGGAACCTTAAAACTTGTTGTCGTCATACTAAACCCGGCCCAATTTGTTTTCTCTTGTCCTTAAAGAGTTCATAATCAACACACTCAATGACACAAACATCAAAGTACATAAATAGTTTTTGATTTTTTGATTAATTTTATGCTCATTTTTCTATGAAAAAGACAATCATTTGGATAAATATATCACGAATGCTATCGTATTGATCTTATAAGAACCATCACTATAAGAGTGAGGTGATTGACAAGTTATCAAATCGATCATCTAAACTCGTGAATGATATAGATGACCTTTTTCTATAAGATGATCTGATAGAATTCTTATTACCTAGTTGTTAAGTGCGCGGGCGTTCAAAGATGTACTCAAGCGGCAACTCATTAGCTCACTTTTCTCCCTAATGATTAGCTGCTCATCAAATTATTATTAATATAATAATTAGATTAAGAGATCAAGGTAAAACAGCTTCTAATATGATTTTAATTAAGAATAATTTCTTATAGACTTTCAGGAGTCGTTTGTAACGATCAACTTCACATGATTCATGCTGTGATTAAAAATTTTTGATATCTTTGTTGGCGGAGAACACCTCATTTTCAACTAAGCTTGATGTAGATGAGGGGGGGAAATTAACATAACTAAAATAAAGTAGATGTGTCAATCAGCCAGCAGTTAATATATTTCTTTGATTTGTACACCGCGCAGACTTTACATTCTTTGAAGTCAGAGATTAATTCACCATACGATCTGTCGTATAAGCTTTATATTACAATTTTTGTTTCAGTCTTAGGTTAAGTTAGTGAGCAACTCTTCAATTAATCAAGTTGTATTAGTAGTTCTGCCAAATTGATGGATTGTTATTAACGCATTATCAATGTGTCAGACATAGAACCCTAGTCGTATATTTCCTTTAGGTTGTATTATATATGCAAGAATTATTCAAGACATGAAGTTTTTGTACAGTATCGATCGTAGCAAAAGAAGAGCTAAGAACTTAATTTCCTGATATCATAGTTAATATTTGCACACAACAAGCTCTGTGCTAGTTAAGCTAATTATCAGATTCCTGGTAAGGTCATTCCCCTTCAAGATAACAGATTCCTTGTTGAATTCCCTACAATCTTTCAGTTATCAGAAGCTGTTGATGTTAAAATGCATGATTTCGAACTGTTTAAAGGATGGTTTGCCCCTTGGACTGAGAATATTGGCATGCGTATAGTAGATTTTGTTTTTTACCAATGGATTAAGATTATCAATCTTCCTCTTCATTTCTGGTCAAATGATATTCTTGAACAACTTATTAGTTCTTTTGGTGAATTGGTCAGCGTTTGCAAAAACATTAGAGAAAAGTTAAATGGACAGGATGTTCGAGTTTTGGTCAAAGTTAAATCAGCGGAATGCATCCCCAAATCAATTGTCTGTTCATACACTTCTCAGGTAGATTCTTTTACCGGGGAAGTTAATTTGATTATCAATCCAATTGGTGTTGGTCAGTTAGGTTCTGATGTTACTGGCAAACATATAAATGCTATGGCAGCTCAGAAAGACCTTGTTATAGATTCTCTTTGGGATGAACAAGTGATTGCGCCTGCTACCATACCACCTGAGACATCCCTTCATAAGACAACTGAAACAGCAGTAGACAAAGGAAAGGGTATTTTGGTATGTTCCACCCAAGATTTGAATCAGCCAATTATTCCAGACCTGCCTTCTATTCCGGAGTTTCAAAAGGAAACAATTCAAATTCCATTGAATGCTAATATGGTAGAAGATCCTAAGGCTACAATTCAGGAAAATTCAAATTCAGATTCTGTCCCTGCTTCTCTCTTTGATTTTTCCCTTTGATTTGGTCAAACAATCTTGGAAGGGACGTACAATTTTCATTGAAAAATCTACTTGGCATTTTCCCTTTGATTTGGTCAAACAATCTTGGAAGGGACGTACAATTTTCATTGAAAAATCTACTTGGCATAAATACATTGGAGGGAGAGCTGACTCATCAAATTCAAATTCTGTCACTTCTTCCTTCCCGCCAAAACCAACTAAAACTCCTTCAGTCCAGTTCACTAGCTCTATCCCACCAGGGTTCTCTCACCGTCAAACTTCTTCTGCTTCTTCTCGTTCAGCTAGGAAGGTGGTAATTAGCCGAAAGCACAAGAGCTTCCTCAAACAAGCTTCTTCATCCAAGAAAATTATCAGATCATCGAAGAAAGGTACTAAACCAATCTCCTTCTCCTCTTCGTCTACTGATCTTCCTATTAATGCTCTAGATAAGAATGTCATTGATCTTATTGCCGATAACTGTGGTATTACTATCTCTGACCAATCCTTGAATATTATTAAATCCAAAGAAGTAGAGAGGCATAGAGAGGCTATCTGATTGGTTGGCTGCTCTGTTGTGGGTCTGTTTCCTGCCTGTTTTATAATGAAGTTTCTATCATGGAATATAAGGGGTCTAAATGACTCAAGCAAGAGGTGTATGCTGCTCACTTCATTGACGTTGCTGGCTTTCAAGAAACTAAATTTTCTGATCCTACATCTAGAAAACTCCAATCTTTAGGAGGTAGGAGGCTTTCTCAGTGGTGTCATCTAAACTCTACAGAATCTAGAGGAGGTGTTCTTGTGGGATGGTCTAATTCTTTTTCCTTGGCTCAATCATATGTGGGAGTCTTCTCTGTTTCTGTAAAGCTTCATCACAAACCATCTAACTGGTCCTTCATCTTCACATCAGTTTATGCACCCACGGATAGGGAGGATAGAGACTTTTGTTGGTGGGAATTAAAACGTATTCCCTTCATTCTTTCTGGTCCTTGGATTATCTGTGGTGATTTCAATGCCACCTTATCTTTTGAAGAACGAAATGGTCATAATGGTTCCCCTAGGGATATTAAGTCTTTTAGGGACTTTATATCTTCTACTATGCTTATTGACCTTCCTCTGTCTGGTAGAGCCTTCACTTGGTCTAATAGAAGACATAATCCTTCTATGGCAAGGTTAGACAGATTCCTCATTAACTCTGAATGGGATAATAAATTTCCTTTATGTACTCAGCTCTCTCCACCTGCTTTTGGCTCAGACCATTTCCCTATTATTCTTGACACTGGGGGTTTAAGGAGAACTATGCCGCTTTTCCGTTTTGAAAGAAGTTGGTTCCATAACGCAGAATTCTTCCCCTTTGTTACTAGATGTTGGCTTTCTTTTCAAGTTCAAGGTAGCCCAGTTGACATCCTCATTAAAAAATTAAATCTTTTGAAGAGACGGATAAAATGGTGGAAAAAGAATGTTTTTGGATCTATATATGTTAGGAAAACAGAAGTTTTATCAAAGTGGCATGCTTTGGACTTATTGGAAGAGCAAAGAACTCTTTCAAAATCTGAACTTAGTGAAAAACAATGTTTACAAAACTCCTATACATCTATCATCAAAGAGGAGGAAACTTATTGGCACCAAAGATCTCGTGTGCAATGGTTAAAAGAAGGAGATTCCAATACATCTTTTTTTCACAAGACAACAACTTATCATAAGAAATCAAATTTCATATCTTCTATTACCTATAATGATTCTATTCATATAGGCGATGATGATGTTTCGAATGCCTTCTATCAGTATTACTCTAATTTATTTGGTCGCAATAAGGCAAAACACTTGCACATTGATTGGTCTACTCTTTATCCTGAGCAAGAAATGAATTTGTCAGCACTTGAAGATAAGTTCACAGAGACTGAAATTAAGACTGTAGTTTTTGGTATGAATTCTAATAAAGCTCCCGGCCCAAATGGCTTCTCTATGGCTTTCTATCAATCATTCTGTGATTTACTCAAAGAAGATCTTATTGCTTTCCTTCTTTTTCTTCAGGATAACCCATCCAACCTCCACAGAATTAATAAAGTTTTTATCACTTTAGTACCTAAAGTCAAGGAATGTACTATGGTGAAAGACTTTAGACCAATTAGTCTCATTAATTTTCTTTTCAAAATTTTCTCTAAAATTTTGGCAAATAGGCTATCTCTTCATATGTCTTCCTTAGTATCAAATAACCAGTCTGCATTTCAAGGGGGAAAATCCATACTAGATCCAATTCTTCAAGCCAATGAAATGATTCATGCCTGTTCTAAAAGGAAGAAGGAAGTGGCTTTGTTTAAGATTGATTTTGCTAAAGCATTTGATTCTATAGATTGGCTTTTTCTATTTGACTTGCTAAAAGCTAGGGGGTTTGGTATCAGATGGTGTTCTTGGATTTTCCATATTGTCTCCACCTCAAATTGTGCTATCCTTGTTAATGGTGTGCCAACTAATTTCTTCTCTTGCAAACGAGGTCTTAAGCAAGGAGATCCTCTATCTCCTTTGCTTTTTAACATTACGGTCGATGTTTTAAACAGAATGATCATGAATAATGTTGATGATGGATTATTATCATCTCTTGGGCTTAAAAATCCTCTCAATCAAGTTAGAATTCTCCAATTTGCTGATGATACTCTCCTCTTTGTTAAAAGCTCTGCTCGTGATATTTCCATTCTTAAAACCATTCTATACTTCTTTGAAGACATATCGGGTTTGAGCATCAATTATACAAAATCATCTCTGATATACTTTGGCTCAATTCATCACAAAGCTCACTTTTTAGCTTCATATCTTGACTACAAAGTTGATCATTTACCTATTAAATATCTTGGCTTACCTATCAAATATGGGAAATTAACTAAATCAGACTGGCAACCTCTTATAGACATTCTTCATAGAAAATTGGCAACTTGGAAGAAGAATACACTCTCTTATGGAGGAAGATTGGTTCTTTTGAACTCAGTTCTTACATCTATCCCTCTTTATTATATGTCCTTTTATAAGTTACCAAAATGGCTAATTAAGGATATTGACAAAATCAGAAGGAACTTTTTATGGTCAGGAAAGGCCGATGCGAGCTCATTCAAATGCTTAGTTAAATGGGAGAATGTCTGCTTAAGTAAAAAAGAGGGAGGGCTGGGTGTGAAAGATATTTCCCTGTTTAATTCTTCACTTTTATCCAAATGGTTATGGAAGTGTCTAGATATTAATTCCTCCACAGGCAAATTTCTTCAAAATCTTTATGTTCAAGATCATATATCTCTATGTTCCAGCGTATCTCATTCATCTTTTTGGAAAGCTGTATTATCTCAAAAGGATGCTTTTATGCATAACATAAGATGGCAATTAGGAACTGGTGAGAGAATAAGATTCTGGGAGGATAAGTGGCTTGATTCCAACAGTTTAGCAAATCTTTTTCCATTGTCATACAAGTTGGCTCTTTCTTCTAATGCTTCTGTCAAAAGTTGAGGTTTTTTCAATCATCATATCTGGAATTGGCATTTATTGATGAGAAGAAGTATCCTCCCTTGTGAGAAAACTGAGAAAATTGATCTTCTGAATCTTATTAAAGATTCTCATCCTTCAAATAATCTTGATCATGCACAATGGTCCCTAACTACAAATAAACAGTTCTCTGTCAAGTCTCTTTATAATTTTCTTCATTGGAGAGGTGTTTCAAGTCCCATCTATAAAGTTATCTGGAATCCCATTGTTCTATCAAAAGTTCGTATCTTCCTTTGGTTACTGATTAATAACAAACTGCACACAAAGGAGGTTCTTCTTTCCAAAGGCTGGCAAGGTGACACTACATATTCCTTCTGCGAGTTAGAACTGGAATCTACAGAGCACTTGTTCTTCTTATGTCCAGTAACAAAAGTAATATGGTAGCATTTCATAAGCTACAATCTTCCAGTCACTTGGCCGGCAAATTGGGACGATCTACTGCTTATCTTAGAATCAGTTCATGGGTTGAAAGGACATATGTGGCGCAGTATATTTGCATCTGTTTGCTGGAGTCTATGGAGATCAAGAAACAATTCTATTTTTGATCAAATGCAGTTTTCTATCAAGTCCATTATTAACTATGCAATATCGTCATTATATGATTGGACAGGTACTCAAAGTGGATCTACAACACAAAAGATAAAAGCTATGTTGGAGAAAGACCCCATTGGCAGAAGCATTTGACTAATCTGCAAGTGTCAGGATGTTTTCTTTAGTTTTTGTATATGATTTACTCCAAGTTTTGTTCTTTGTTTTGATTGGGTTATAGAAATATTAGTTTCTTGATACCAAATATATGGCTGGCTTTTGTTCTCTCTTATATCTGTGTCAACGGTGAATGACGGCAAGACCCTCTCTTCACCTTCACGGATGTTGGAGAGAAGAAAGTCATATATCACTAGTATTGAGAAACTAGTATTTCTATCTTCCAATTTTTGGATACAATTCGTATCCTGTTTTTTTTTTTTGTAAAACTTGTTATTTAATACATATGACAGGGTTTATCCCTTGTTTTTGATCAAAAAAAGTTAAGCTAATTATACCAAGCACTATTAACGTCTATGATTACCACCTTTATCATATATATTATTGTTGCTGCCTATTGATACCAAAGTATATATATGGGGAAAGACTCACAGTTTATATGCCCGCACAACCTAGCCTAAAGTCAATAGTTAGGTTTAGACCTTCAGGTCAGAACAAGTTTATTGTTCTATATATGCATAAAAAATGAAAGAAAAAGGAAAAGACTGCATCAAAAGATTACCAATAGATATACTTAACATGCAATATATTAATGAGAGTGTGAACCATCATCACCACCACGTCAAGGAAGGGAAAAAGGAAGTAAAATTATTTCTTTACAAACTAAGTATGCCTACTATTATGCTCTTTTGAGCCGCGGACTACTGTGTATAATAAATTTATTAACTATAGAAAATATATAGTGGAATAGAGGGAAAATATACTAGGAGGTAAGAAGAAGAATTAGAAAGCAAAACAGACTAGTCTATATCTCTGAATCAAGGTGACAGTTTAGTGGAACACAGAAAAATACACTATGAAGCGTAAGAACTAGAAAATAAAACAATCTAGACTAGATTTCTGAATCAAGATGTCATGTGATCCTAGAAAGTTATCTCCTTCTGTCTAGGGAAATGTCATCGTACCAAAAGGAACATGATCGTCACTGACATCTTAAGGAGGAAAAGAAGGAAGCATTTATTTACCAACTATTAATCTACAGAGTATGTCTATATCATCATCATCACCACCACCACCTCCTCAAGAAAGAAAAGAGTGAGAATAGTACATTAGCATTGTTCCTTTTGTTTACCTAACATTGCATGCATGTAATTGGACAAGCATACTCATTTTATCTCTCAGGTTAGTGATCGTGATATTTAGAAGGTCCTTCTTTACAATCCCCAAGGTCTCCTAACACTCACATAAGGCTGTATTAAATCTCTACTTATTAATGGGATTATGTCAACAGTGTAACATATTATTATAATAATTTCTACAGGTATATAAGTGATAACTCGCTCCTAAAGTTGTCAAATTCTTTGGAAGAAGAGCAGAGGAGATGGAGATGGAGAGAGAAAGAGAACGGAAGGTAACTGAAGAAGAAGAGGCTGATGCTGAAGATTTAGGTGGTGGGCTGGAAATAAGGCCGATAAACAAGGGCAAAATGGGGAAATATGAGAATGAAGAGAAGTAGCTAGCCCAATGGATTGAGCAGAACTCCACCGAGATCTGCGAGAGTGGCAGCGGCCGAGATCTCCTGACTTAGAAGGGAAAATTTTATTATTTGGAAATTTTTTATTATTTGGGAAATCTAATCCAAGCTCTGAGACCATGTTAAAGTAAGAAAGAGAGAGCTGTTTTCGTCAAAAGTTACCTTCATCATTGATTTCATTAAAACTTTAAGCGTTACAAATGAAACTCAAATAACGAAAATAAAAATTACAACTTTTCGAAAATAAACACAAGATCCGTTCGTCGTCTCTTGCTTGCGTGGGTCTTTGGCCTGTGACGGGGACGTCGATATCCGTGGACTACCTGACAATCAGATCTGATCCAGAAAAATCGGGCAGAGCTTCGTCGATCCGCGAGGAGATCTAGAAGCTTGAAGCGCCTATCTCGGCTAAAACGAGATATTTGCTCTTCTTAGGATTACCGGCGAAGGGTAATGCTAAGGAACGGACACGGGTGATGAAGACCTCTCTTGTGTTGACGCGCTCGACCACTCTTCACTGCAGCAGGGATTCGCCAACTCTCCAAAAAATCCAGATCCCCAAAAAGTGAGGCCTAAGGCTCCTATTTATAGGCAAGAGGGGGTACAGGGCGTCGGGACACCCCTGGGGTGTCTAAGCAAAGCCTAGACACCCCTGGGGTGTCTCAGAAAATCCGAGACACCCCTAGGGTGTCTCGGAATTTCTGAGACACCCCTAGGGTGTCTCGGAATTTCCGAGACACCCCTGGGGGTGTTTCGGAATTTCCGAGACATTCCGTTGAGGTGCATTCGTCCGCTTCCGCTGTAAATTCTTCGTCCGAACTCGGATTTTAGTGATTCGAAGTGCGTTGGAAGTCTGACGAAGGGTTTTATCAGCTCCAATGGTTGGATTATCTATAGAATGAACGAGACACGAAGGGCGTTGTTTCTTTTGGCGAACAGCGCAGGGTTCCCGATTGGCCCGTGCCTCCGTTATTCCGAAATTCTATCGGCTCACGTCGTTCGTCGATTCACTTCAATCGTTCATCGACGTCAATCGAACTCCTGTGGATCGGATAGTGACGTTCATCGTCGCTCTTTAACACTGAACCGTTCGTAGAGTCCTATAGGTAATTTTCGATGCCTACAGATACCCCCTCCAAAGCGTTCCAGACTCGTTTCTTTTATAGAAGAGGCTGGAATACTTTGGATGTGATTGGTCTAGCCTTCAGTCGGCGTAAAGGACATGCAGTTAGCTTCAACTCTTGGCTCCTTCGATTCTCGGTCTATTCGATGCTTTGATGAATAGCCGAAGTTCTTCCGGCGCTGCGTTTATCGCTTGGCCGTCGTCGGAGTCTCGAGTCTACAGCTGATGAATTGAGTTTGGCTTGTGTCATTGAGTTGACTTTGAACTACCTCCATCACATTATGTTGACTTAGGGTTTCGGCTCACAATATGTTGACTTTTTGTTGCAACGCGTTGACTGGCGTTGACCTAGGGTTACGCGTTGACCGGCGTTGACCTTAGGGTTTTGAACGTCAAATGTTGACTTTTTGGTCGCAACGCGTTGACTGGCGTTGACCTAGGGTTACGCGTTGACCGGCGTTGACCTTAGGGTTTCGATCGTCGAACTTTGACTTTTTGGTCACAACGCGTTGACTGGCGTTGACCTAGGGTTACGCGTTGACCGGCGTTGACCCTAGGGTTTAGAATCGTCGAACGTTGACTTGTGTGGATTTCGCATCCTCGAACGTTGACTTTCGTTGCAACGCGTTGACTGACGTTGACCTAGGGTTACGCGTTGACCGGCGATGACCCTAGGGTTTCGAATCGTCAAACGTTAACTTTGGTTGCAACGCGTTGACTGGCGTTGACCTAGGGTTACGCGTTGACCGACATTGACCCTAGGGTTTTGAATCGTCGAACGTTGACTTGTGTGGATTTCGCATCCCCGAACGTTTGACTTTCGTTGCAACGCGTTGACTGGCATTGACCTAGGGTTACGCGTTGACCGACGTTGACCCTAGGGTTTTGGATTGCTCGTCGTTGATTAGTGTTGATTTTGTCGAAACGTTCAAACAATCGACGAAAATGGACGAAATCGGGTCTCAAAAGGGAATCCGGGGGCTCGTATTGGGTTGAGACACCCCAGGGGGTCTCAACCTTGGCCGAGACACCCTGTCTCGCGCCCATGCGCCGAACACCCCTATAGGTGTCTCGGCTCAAAAGCTGAGATACCCCCCCCCCCTTTCTCTTTTTTTTCTTTTTTTGTTGTTTCCCCTTTTGTTTTGGTTTTGTTTCCTCTTTTGTTTTCCCCCTTCTTTTCAAATTTTCAAAAGAGAATCCCTCTCAAAAACCATTAAAACTCTTCCCCTAAAAAAGCTTAAAAAATTCGGATTTGTGCCCCCTCCTTGGCCGAAATTTCTTTCCTCTCAAACTAGGGTTCCTCCTTCATCTCAAGTTCAAAGTAAGCTTCTTGGTTTTGGGTAAGCTTCTCCTCCAAAAACTCTCTCAATTTTTGGCAAAGATTGAAACTTTATACATGTAATGAGGGTATGCCACGAATTTGTATGCAAAGATCATAGTTTTTTGTTCTCATGAGTTAGAGGATAGGCTCTTTGATGATGGGTTGTGTATGCACAAGAATTTGGGGGGTTTTTATGTAAAATCCACAATATGGCCGAATTTGAGGGGCTTTTGTGCAAAATTGGACTGAAGTTTGAGGGTTTTTTATGCAAAGGGGGCTGAAATTTAGGACTGAAATTTTACCCCCCCCTTTGGCCGAAATTTGATAGGTGTTTGCATGCGAAAGAATCAATGTTGTTTGAGGGGTTTATTTGCAAAAAGCGACCTACAAAGTGTAGAGGGGTTTATTTGCAAAAGGGCTAAAATTTTAGGGCTGAAATTCCAAAAGTTTAGACCACAAACTCATGACCAAAGTTTTGAGAAGGGTATGCGAAAACCAAACCGAAATTCGTGGAGGGGTCTATATGCAAAATTGGCTAAACTCTACAGAAGGGCTTATTTGTAAAATTAACCGAAATTGTGGGGTATCGGGGGTGCAATATGATCAGATATGATGATCACGACCTAGCTCGAGCGTATCCTTGACCCGAATTTAGCCTTGAACACGAAGGGTATTTTGGGTATTTCACCAAAATTCACCGCGAAAAATGACAATCATTGTTTCGCATGCACGAAATTTGTAGGTTTAACTAGACTTCCATTATAAAATCCTATTTATACATAGGATTTTAATTGAAGTTCTTAATTTCCCTTTTAAATTTTGTGTATTCATATTTTAGATTGTACCTGACTTGCTGCTTTTCGTTGCAGATTTTCAATGTCTCCACGCCGACCTCGACCTCGTAGGAGTCGTTCTCATTCGCAGCACAGCGAGGAAGAGGTTCCCGTGGCGTCTTATCCAGCGGCCTCTTTCTTTGGGGGTGAGAATTTATATTTTCTGTATCCCTGATTGACCTCTTCGCGGGTTATGAAGGAAGAACCGACACCCTCCTTCGCGGGGGTTAAGGTTTCAGACTTGTCTTGCTTAGCCAATTCAAGTCTTCTGATGCATACCGTTCTTCCAGTGTAGGACACTCAAAATCGTCTCTCCAATTATTCCGTGAATGAGCTTATCTTTCTTCTTATGAGATGGATTTTCTGACTCTATCCTTGTGCTTTATTGCAGTAGAGTTTCCTGCGGGCAGCCTTCCTCCTCATGCCAATACTGGTTATAGCCGGGAGGTCTTCTCTTCAGCTTCTCTCAGGCAGGCCGTTAGTCCACTCCCTCAGTTTGACAGAGATCGCTCCGACGAATCCTGTCGCTTGCTACGGGAAGGAGGGCGTCATTGCTTGCGCCAGCTTATTACGGATGCCTCCTTTACTGCGGATTCTACCTCTACTCAGGCTTTAAAGAAGCCGAGTTTCCTGTTCGGAGATCACGTCGAGGATCCTGCTACGTTGACCCTTACCGAGGAACACTGGCTGACTCTCGACGAAGGAGCTCTCTTGTACATTCCCTCCATTCCGCGTCAATATTCTTTCAGTCACTTGAAGGGACAGGCCGTGGAGCGACAGATGTCTTGGCATCTTACTGACGATGCTGAGCGAGTCCAGTGTGGATATGCCTCTCATCACAAGACTCCTGGTTCTAGCGGGTATCATGATATTCGTGGTCTTCGACCAGGGATCATGGGCCTTGACACTGCACCCCCAGGCGAGGTGTCAGCAGCTGCTCCTACCGTGGGTAATCGTCTGGCTCTTCTGGGGAGAAGGTTACCTCCACCAGATTATAGATGCTATGGTTGGGCTTCCTCACTAGCCAAGGGGTGGTGGGCACGCATGACCAGTTTCGTCTTGGCGCGCTAGGAGAGGGATTTGAAGAGCAGTGGATTGTATGCACCTATACGAGCCACCATGTACGGAATCCCGATCAGCTGTCGCCATTTCTTGGCGTTGCTAGAGACCTACATGCCTGACAGTAACACCTTCCTGACCAGCGGTGGCGAGTTAGGGTTGGCCTTGCATGAGATGCATCAGGTTTCTGGTCTTCCGATGGGGGATTGTCCATATCAGGAGTATTTTCCCTCGAACCAGCAGTTGGAGTGGATGAAGAAAGATACTCCCGATATGTATGACACTCTCTGGGATCTTACTTGTCACTATTATACTTACACCATTGCCAGTGCTGAGGGGGCTTTTCCTGCGGGAACCAAGTTTCGTTCGTTTCTCTGCCGTGCACAGAAGTCCATTGGGCCCCGGACTCTACTAGCAGGCTACCTTGCTCTCTGGTTGAAGAAATGTATTGTTCCGCATTAGTCTTCAGACGCTCTACCTATCGAGGTGCTCTTCCCTACAGTTCAGCTAGCTTACGGGAGAGAGCTTTCCCTGCTCCCAGCGATGGTTGCTGGCATCCATTGCGGGCTTAGGTGTCTAGTCAGTAGTTTTACACAGAGGGGTTCTGAACCATCGACCGAGCTTATTTGTCCGAAGGTCGAGCTTCCTTATGCATATCTGATGGCGTGGCTTGTCCTTCACCGTCCTGACTTGATGTCGGCGCCCAGCGTTGTTGATGTCCCCGTTCCTTTCATGCAGCTGTTGGAGAAGAGCAGATGGCTCGGGAACAAATTCAGTGATGTACAACGAGAGCTTCGAGTCCGTAAGAGCTGGGAGTTCTTCAAGTGTTTTCCTCACTTTTTGGGTCGCTATGGTGACGTGCTGATTGACGAGGAGAAACCTAGAAGTGACTGGACTGTTCTCGACGTTGGTTGTTTCCGCTAGTTAGTGAACATCCGCGTTGGGTATATTGTTCTCCGGGTGAAGAATCGATGCCACATAGAGCCTTACCTTCCCTGCCGTTTTGCTCGTCAGTTTGGCTATGACCAACTATATGTTGGGAATCCAAGACGTGGTCTGCAGGTTAAGGGAGGGCTTATTGACGGCGTACGAGCATGGCTGTGGACTATGGTGGGCTGCACTGGAGCCCATTTTGCTCTTCCTTCATGTAGGCGTAAGCCGCTGGCCACTTTCCTCAGTTGCAAGTGGTTCCTTTCTGCCTATGAGTCCATAGGTGTGAGGAGCCTTTTAGAGTTACAGTCCGAGCACTCGGTCCAGGTTGCTATGATGGCTGCTTGCAGGGCTGAGCTTGCTCAGAAGCAGAGAAAGGGGCATGCCAAATCTCTTCTCACAGATGATGAAGAGCTCCTTCCTACGGGTGATGACGACGAGACTTCCGAGGAAGAATATGTGGATGTAGATACCGACCGAGAAGAACTCGATACAGGTTTGTCATGCTTCTTGGTTTTTTCCTTCTCCATTCTAATTGGTATAAACGACAGATCTTGTTCGCTTAATGAAATGACCATTGTCACTTTAGGTAGGACAGTTGACGATCATGAGCCGCCATCTCCTCGTTATACAAGCTCAGGGCCCGACGTGATTTTCCTTTTGGGATTCGTAACCATGTTTTATGCTCCAGGGTTCTTCGAAGAGGGCGAACTCCCACCGGGTCCGGTATCTCCTGGATCTGATAACATGGATTGCTTTATGCAGCAGATGTGCGACGCCCTTCATGACGGGTCTCTGGGCATCGATCTAAACATTGATCTTGGGCAAGTGAATAGTGTTGAGTCCACCGTCCCGTATTCAGGTATATCTACATCCAATGATACCCTCCTCAATCATGGGGAAGGAAGATCTTCTGTTTTTGCTGCAAGTATTTTTAAGCTTTCCTCATCTTCCAACATTCAGGTTACCCTGCAGATGTCGCGATGGAAAGGCCAAGCTTCTCGAAGCCCGATGCTGGCTTATTAGCTGACATGCTGGCTGAACAGACTACCAGAGGGACCGTGAGACCATACTTTGGGAGTGATTCATTCATAGGTATATATCTGATTCCCTTCATCTTGCCTGATCTTTTGTCTGACTAACGAAGGATTAATATTACAGCGCCAACCATTGGGATTAGCCCAATATCGATTCCTGGCATATCTAGCTTACCTCGGAGTGACGGGCTCGCGGGTACGCATACGATTTAGGGATATCGTACTTCTCTAAGTTTATCTGACTTTTGACTAATATATGAGTGCAATCATAGGACCAGCCACCGGGACTGATTCTCTTATGACTCCTGGCATTCCCCAGATACCTACGGATGATGGACCTACAGGTATGCAGATGACCTTATCATCCCAATCCTCCTTATTTGTTTAAATTTTCATTTTGACTAATAAAGAAGTACAATTATAGGACCAGCCGCTTGGGCCGATACCCTTATGACTCTTGGCATTCCCGCTGCATCTGAGGACGGTGGGATTGCAGGTATGCATACGATCTTTTTGTCCCGATTCTCCTTATTTGTCCAAATTTCCATTTGACTAATACAGGAGTGTAACTATAGGACCGGCCGTTGTGCCTGATACTACTACAGTTCCCGGGGCTGAAAGTTTGCATAGAAGTGGCGTCTCCCCGCCCTTGCCGAGTGGTATGAGCAATCTGCCTGCAGGGGTTGATATACCCTCCATGACCACTTCTGCCGTTATCTCAGAGTCTGTCAGACCTCAGCCCGAGGGGACCTCCATTGGCGTTGGTATGCTCGGAATTTGCCTTTGAATTTCCTTATCGTATTCGATAATCCGCTGAACTTCTATGTTGTTGCTTGTAGGGTCTCGATCATCTCTATATGAGCGTGTCCGCGCCCTCTTGGCTGATACCGATCCCGATAAAGACATTTTCCGTACGGACCTCGGCCTTTTTACCGTCTTTTATAACGGCATGATCGAGAAACTTCTTCATAGAGGATACGGTTTCGATCAGTTCAGGCGTTCTTTTTCTCGTCACATGCTGATGTTCAGAGAAGAAGGGTATCCAGAGTTGGCCGATTCCTTCACTGCCGATTTCACTGTTCTGGAGTCAGAGATCCGAGAGTTGAAGGAATTGGAGATTAATGGGGCTTCTTCTTTCGTGTCCTCTCAGCTGGAGCATAGGCTGGCACAGTGGCGCGACCTGAGATCTTCTATCGGATGCGAGCTTCAGTCACATGAGAGCTCCATTGCGCAGCTAATGGCTAACGTAGCGAGGAAAGATACGGATAGAGCTGAGTTACTCCGCTCTTTGGACTCGAGCCGCGAGGAAGTGACTAGGTTGAAAGAGGCCTTGAAGCGTGCCGAGGAATCTGTTGCTCTTATTGCAGATAACCTGGCTGGACTAGAGCATTCTCGTGAACAGGCACTCGAGAGGCTAGGATCCGCCCAGGAGAGACTGATGAAGCTGAAGAGTGAAGCCGTGGAGATTTTAAGCAGTTCTGAAGAATCTGCTCGAGCTGATCTGCAGGCAGAACTCGAGCGGAGTTATGTAGATAGACTTTTTAGTTTAAAGTCTCATATTCTCAACCGCCAACTGCCTTCGGGCTAACGAGCTTTTTATTGTATGCTTTTTACTCGATCTATTAATAGAGACTCCGCATTTGCTTTTTCCGTGATCTTTCTGTGTTTATTCTGAATGACAAGATTTACGAGATTTTTAGCAAACCCCCAGTCATGAACGGGTTTGATATGCCTTTACCGATTACCGTTTGAATCGGGCTAGCATGCGGATTGTCTAGATCCGTTCCACATGTAACGTTGTGCTAAGAGAATTGTTTTTCTTAGACTTTGTGCTATGATTTTGAATACATCGACTTCGCCCTTGTTACGGGAACAGGCTACCCGGCAACACGTGTTAGGTGTTGACTCATCCCTACTTAGGTTTCAGGATAAAATTCCCCAAGTTTAGACCTTGGTGTCTTTTTCAATCGGCGAAAGACTAAACCGGCAATGTGTGTTAGACATAGACTTTGGGATTTTTGGCAAACCAGGAAAAGTTGCTATGATTTTGAATACATAGACTTCGTCTTTCTCACGGGAATAGACTACCCGGCAACGCGTGTTAGGCGTTGACTTATCCCTGCTTAGGCTTCGGGATGAAATTCCCCGTGCATCGAGTGCCCGGATTTGACAATCGTGTCTTTTCTAAAAGCAAAGACAGATTGAGAAACGGGAGAGGAAGAATTTTATATTCTATCTCCCGGTGCTGAAGAGGAAGAATTTTATATTCTATCTTCGGCCGGAAAGGGAACTTGAGGTGGGATCCCCCACCCCCAGAATCCGGAATGATGAACTGGGAGTGGGTTCTCCACTCCGAGCATCGGAAAGGTCCGAGGAGAGGAAGAATTTTATATTCTATCTCCCGGTGCTGAAGAGGAAGAATTTTATATTCTATCTACAGCTGGAAAGGAAACTCGAGGTGGGATCTCCACTCCCAGAATCCGAAAGGATGAAACTAAGAGTGGGATCTCCACTCCGAGAATCGGAAAGGTTCGAACGACCCTAACTTTTATAGGATTGGTCATTTGAACCCAAAGAATCCCTCATTCATTGAGGAGAAAGCCCAATCTCGACCCTAACTTTTATAGGTTTGGTGGAAAAGGGAACAAAGGCGGATTTTCGTTTGTCGAAAAGGAATGACTCGGTCTTAGTCTTAACTATTTGTAGGCTTGACTGAGTGAGATCGGGAACAATCCTAACTTTTATAGGTTTGACTGCTCAAATTGAAAGTGGACCTCTCGTTCATGGAGGGAATCGAGAGAGGAGTTTGGATTTGGCCCTACCTTTTATAGGTTTGACCTGAAAGCAAAGAAAGTGGAATACAGGAAGCAAAGAAAGTGCCAACTCGTATTATCACTCAAAGGAAGACTTTAATGCTAGGTGATTAGGACCTAACACGTTGAGTCTGAGAAATGCCAACGACGGGCAGATGAAAATGTTGGTGGATCCACTGTCGTTTAATTTGATCAGCGGATGGTTTGGTGAGGAAAGATTAACCTATCAGAGGATTGGATCTCATCTCACAAAAAATAACTCATAATAACTCATGAGAGTTAGAGTTTGATAAGAAGGAACATTCTGACATTCGGAGTTCGAACGTGGATTTCTTATTCATCAATACTACAATGATTAGGTTATCCCTAAGAATACCCCATGTGGTATTCTTCCGAGAACTTCCCGATACATCAATTTTCCTGAAGATACTAAGGATAGTATCTTTTCAGGAATTTGCCATTTATTGGCATCATAAGCCGGTCACCATCCTTGGTGACTAAGCGATATGCGCCGCTCGAGTAAACTGTCTCTACTACGAATGGCCCTTCCCATTTGGGTTCAAATTTGCCTTCTTCTTGGAATTAAGGATCATAGGCCGCCTCTCAGCTAGAACCAAATCCCCTTCTTTGAAACTCCTTTGTCGAACCTTTTTGTCGAAGGCTCGAGAAATTCTAGCTTGGTAAAACTCAATATGTTGTTGAGCTTCCAGGTGCTTTTCATCGAGCCTCTTGAGTTCTTCGAGGCGTTTCTGATGTTGTTCTTCGGTCGTCATCTGGGTTGAAAGAACGATCCGAAGAGACGGGATTTGAATCTCCAATGGAAGAACAGCTTCACATCCGTATACCAGTGAATACGGGGTTGCTCCCGTCGGTGTGCGCACCGTGGTCCGATAGGCCCAGAGAGCCACGCCAAGCTTGTCATCCCAGTCTCGTTTATTAGTTTTCACGATTTTTGACAAGAGTTTGATGATAGTCTTGTTGAAGGCTTCAGCTAATCCATTTGCTGTGGGATTATAAGCCGTTGACGAGATATCCTGAATTTTAAACTTTTCGCAGAACCTTATGAAGGCGTTGCTGACAAACTGAGGACCGTTGTCATGTATGATTCGTCTTGGAACACCATACCTATAGATGATATGGTGCTTGATGAATGCAATGACGTTGCTCGTTTTAACTTCTCTGAGTGGAACTGCTTCAGCCCATTTGGAGAAGTAATCGGTAATTGCCAGGATGAACCGGTCACCTTTGACTGATGGGGGATTTATAGAGCCAACAATGTCCATTCCCCAAGTCTCGAATGGCCATGATGTAACTGAAGGATGCAGATGTTCCGGAGGTTGGTGCATGTAATTCGCATGTATTTGACATGCATCACACTTTCGGGCATACGTGACTGCATCACTCATCATGGAAGGCCAAAAATACCTCATTCTTCTGATGCGATCATAAAGCTTGGGGCCAGGTTGGTGTGCGCCACACTCTCCTTCATGCGCCTCCCTAAGGACCTCTTCAGCTTCCTTGGTTGATAAGCAACGTGCTAGCAACCCATCGTACCCCCTGCGGTATAGCGTTCGATTCTCCGTATTATAGTAGAATCTTGGTGCTCTTCGTCTGATTGACTCTCTTTCCTTCACATCTTCTGGCAAGATTCCATGCAAGACGTAGTCGATGATGGGGAAACGCCAATCTCGTGGTTCAAACTCGACTTGAGTAGCGTGCACCTCTTGAATCTCTTCTTCCTTGGCATCTTCATTGTAAAGTGGTACTAGGAGTTGGTGAGTTCTTACCGTAACAAACTCCTCTGCTCCGGGGGGTTGTGCCAGAGATACGGCCAATGCTGCTAACGCGTCTGCGTAGGTATTCTGTAACCGTGGAATATGTTCGATAAAGAATCCTTCGAATGATTTTGTCATCTCCACTGCCATCTTATGGTATGGTATTAAATCTTGGCTTCGAACCTCGTACTCTCCTTGGACTTGCTTGACTATTAGCTGAGAATCGCCGAAAGCCTCGAGATACTCAACCCCCAGCTCCTTAGCGAAATTGAGTCCTATAATCAACGCGTTATACTCCGCTACATTATTCGAGCATGGCTCGGTTAGCGAGTAGGCTCGAGGCATCACATGTTTTCCTGGGGAAACTAAGACAACTCCCACTCCGGAAGAAATCTTAGAACTTCCAGGAGCACCTGTGACAATAGTTGCTCGGGAAGCGCCATCGAAGTACAAACGCCATACTTGTTGGTGCGAAGTTGTGTTGACTTCGTGGGCTTCGTCGGGTAGATCGTCATATATCTCGGCGGTGTCCGTAGTTGGATTAGCTGCCAGGAGATCACAGATGGCCTGCCCTTTTACTGACTTCTGTTGTTTAAAATGTAAGTCGTATTGGGACAAGAGTAAGGCCCATTTTGCTAATCGCCAGCTCATGGAAGCTGGTTGAGTCATGAATACTCGAACTGGGTTAACTTTAGAGATGACATAAATGGTCTGCCCGACCAGATAATGCCGTATTTTCTGAATAGCGAACACCAAGGCGAGGCATTCTCTCTCAATCATAGGATATCGAGATTCGGCGCCTACCATGGTTCGGCTCAAATAATATACTGCCTGCTCATGACCGTTATCGTCATCTTGCGCAAGTAGTGCACTTAATGAGTGGCTCGTCGCCTTGACATAAATCAAGAACGGTTTGCCCGATTTCGGTGTGACGAGTACAGGAGGTTTCGAGAGATATTCTTTAATACTCTCGAATGCCTTTTGACAAGCGTCATCCCATACAAAAGACACGCCCTTCTTTGCGAGCTTGGAGAATGGTTGGCATTTTCCTGAGAGGTTCGAGATGAACCGACGAATATAAGCTAATCGCCCTTGCAATCCTCTGAGCTCCTTGAGGTTTCTCGGAGGCTGCAATTCATTAATCGCCTTTACCTTATCAGGATCGATGTGAATACCTTTGGTGGTGACGACGAATCCCAGGAATTTACCACTAGACATTCCGAGGAAAGACTTGGTAGGATTCATCTTCAATTGATGGGCTCGCATCAAGTCGAACATGGTCTTCAAGTCCTTAATGTGATCTTTTTTATCACGACTTTTCACGACCAAATCATCTACGTAGCATTCGACAGTCTTTCGGAGATGCTCCTGAAAGATCTTTGACATGGCTCGCTGATATGTAGCACCTGCATTCTTTAAGCCGAATGGCATAACCGTGTAGCAGAAGATGCCGAGAGGCGTTCTAAAAGCAGTATGCTTTTCATCATCTGGATGCATCTTTATTTGGTTATAACCAGAGAAACCATCCATGAAAGACATCCTCTCGAACCCGCACGTATTGTCGATGATAACATCCGTGATGGGAAGGGAAAAATCATCTTTTGGGCAAGCAGCGTTGAGGTCTCTAAAGTCAATACAAACCCTGATCTTCCCGTTCTTCTTAAGGACTGGGACAATATTGGCAAGCCATTCTGGATGTTGCTCTTCCCTAATGAAGCCCGAGTAGACAAGCTTTTTAACCTCAGCTTCGATCGCCTCCATTATTTGCGGACGAAACCGTCTTTGTTGTTGTTTGATAGGTTTGACATCCGACTTAATATTGAGACGATGCACTGCTACGTTTGGATCGAGCCCTGGCATGTCTTCATAATTCCAGGCGAACACATCGATGTACTCCCTGATAAGAGAGATCAACTCTTCTTTCTCTTCGGGTAGGAGACTGTCGCTAATGAATATCGGCTTCGGATTTTCCTCACTTCCCATATTCACTTGGACTACTTGATCTTCGGTAGGAGGTTCTCTTTGCTCAAACCTATCACCATACTGCATGCTTAGGTGATGAACCCAAGGATCTTCCCATGTCGGCATCTGGTCGTCTTCCTCTATTGTGGTAGGATCGACCGTAACCATGTTCGACATCGACATTAGCTTTTTAAACATTTCACCAAGGCTAGCGTCGGAATCCCAAGCCGAAGAGTCAGAAGAGTATCCTTTTCTAGCCTTGTTAGCAATTTGATCGATGACTTGCCAGCAACATTCGTCGTCAGATGAGGAGACATAACCAAGACCTCTTTTATGGCGATAATAATCATCGGGTTTTCCCTTTGGTACATAGGCCATTCGAGGTGGAACTCGCGGACCTCGACCAAAGCAAAGACCCTCGCCGCGTGTGAAGTCATATCCATACTTCTCCATTAGATCGTGCGCTTTCGCGTCATACCTAAATAAGTGAGGAGTAGGTTTATCATCATCATCTTTCTCTTCTAAGAAGTGATCGGGTATCGGAGCTTCTTTTCCTTTTCCGTAGACGACTTCTTTTCCACCCCCTATTCCCGCGGGGATGACAAGTGTTGCTCCGCATGGATCTTGTACCTGCTTTTTCGTCAGACAAAATGACTGAAGAGGCATATGCAGGTCAGGATTATCACAAAGCTCTTTAGTGACGTCATCCAGACACATCAAATACTCTAAATCATCGTTTATTGATAGTTCCTCGGCAAGTTGCCAATTACAACTATTCTCCGATGATTCTTCATCATCAAGATTGATTACAATGGGTACAATGTCATTAAGTACAAAACCACCATCGTAATCAAACCCAGCTTCGGTGTCAGCTTCATCCCCGCTGTCCGTTCCTTGGGCCGATGGTTCAGTATCGGATTCAGCGTGTCAGCTTCATCTCCGCTGTCCGTTCCTTGGGCCGATGGTTCAGTATCGGATTCAGCGCCGTATAGAAGGGAATCAGTGAAATAGTTCTCTAATCCCTTAAACGGTTGCTTATCCGCGACCACCGTCTTGACTTCATTATTTGAATCCATGTACTTGAGGCATTGATGCAGAGTTGACGGGACTATAAGGTTACCGTGGATCCAAGGTCGACCCAATAGTAAGTTATAGGACGTTTCTGCGTCAATCACATAGCAGGTAACTTCCGATTTTAAATCCCCGATCTGGCATTTGATTCGAATCTTCCCCAAGGGTCTGGACCCGCTGGTGTTGAATCCGTAAATCGTAGTGCCGGTGGAGGCTAGAGATGATGCATCAATCGGAATGGCATGATGCTAACAGCAGAACCCGGATCAACTTGGATCCGGTTGACCATGCTGGAGCTAATGTGCCCTATGAAATACAAAGGCCTATCATGCTTTGAGTTCTTCGTCTGCATGTCCTCTTTGGTAAAAGAGATGCATGGAAAATGATGCGCCGCGAGATTGCAGTGTTGAGCTGACGGCTCTGGTCCTTCAGGAGATGGCTTGATTCGAGTTAAGAAAGCTTCAGAGTCGCTCAAGGCCTCTTGTAATGCTTTCCTTGTATCCTTGGAAAGACGCAACAGCTCGTATAGGGTTATCCTAGCCGGGATATTGGCTAACTGCGCCATGATGTCAAAATGGGGCGGAGAGCTTGCATTTCCCGGTTTGTCTCTCCCAATCGGATGATTGAATCGAGACTGCCTCGGGTTTTGGGCTTCTTGACGTAAAGGTTCTTTCCCTTTCTCCTTTTGCTGGACTTTCTCCATAGTCACAGGCGTTGGGGGAGCTGCTGCAATTCCCAGTTCTGCCAGTGTCTTGGAAGGAGCGGTTTTGGTGCCTAATTGCTCGGAAGCATCCGGGTACTTGTAGTGATACTCATTCCCACTTCGGGTTGCAAAGGCCTCCTGTTCATCTTCAGAAAGCGGGAAGGCGGGAATTTCTTCGTCATCTTCTCCTGGAATAGCAGAAGCTCCATAACAAGACTTACCTTTTCCTTTTGACTTTTTCTTGGAAGAGGTTCCAGTCCATTGCTCATCTCCAATCAAATCTGGATGAACCCAAAGAATCTCACCATTCGGGGTTGTGTGTGGCACAAGTCCTTTCTGGCGCTGCTTGTGAGGATCATCGTTCACCGTCTTTACTGCTGCACTTATTACTGGCTCATGTTGGAACCAGTTCAAGGGAGCAGAACCGAAACTAATTGATACTGCATTTGCTCCCACTTTCTTCTCCTTCGGCTGCTTCATGGTGATGACCCCGACATCGATTAGGGCTTGGATCTTGTCCTTAAGGGCATAGCACGCCTTGGTAGGATGGTGCACCGCTCTATGAAATGCGCAGTATTTTGGATCATTGATTCTCTTAGCATCTTCCTGATCCTGGACTGGAGGCAATTTGATCTTGTTATTCTCAATGAGGTACTTGAAGATACCGGGAACTTCATCCTCTTTGAACGAATAGACTTTTGGGAACTTCGGCTCCGAAGCTTTTGGCTTCTGGGTCTGCTGTTGCCACCTTGATTGTTGAGGCGCCTTTTGCTGCTGCTGTTGCGGTTGCGCTTGCACCTCGAACGTTTGATTCGCGTCCACGGCATTTGCATGTGCTTTTCCTTTACCCTTGGGGACAAAATTTGGTTGCGGAGCATTATTTGCTATTTGACCCCTTTCCGCCTTCTTCCTTTTAAGGAATCGTTCGGCTCGTTCTCCTCGCACATTTAAGTCCTTCCAGGTCTTTAACGGTGCCATTCCCATAGCTTCGAGGATGTCCAACGAAAGATTATTGTGACAAGTCTCGAGGATAAAATCTTCGCTGACCGGATCCCTGCAGTTCATTGCTTTGTTTCGGAATCTCTTCACGAAGTTTTCGACCGTCTCACCATTCTTCTGCTTCTCATCGAATAGTGTACCGATTGAGATTTCAGTGTCGTCATCGAAGAAGTTTGTCAGAAACATATCTTCCATGTCGTCCCAACTGCTGATACTCCCGGGCTTGAGACGGCGATACCAGTCGAAGGCTGCTCCGCGAAGAGTGCCGACAAATGACCGCACCATAAGAGGCTCATTCCCAGAAATGATTCCTAAATGAGACTTAAAATATATTAAGTGTTGGGTAGGGGAACCCTTTCCATCAAACGGCGTAAAGTTGATTAAATTAAACTTTGCCGGATACGGAATTGATTCCCACTCCCTTGGGTATGGACATGGTATGCCGGACTGGGTTCTCCTTGGTGAGTTGGCAGTGCCGCGATTTGCTGGTCATGCATCTCTCTCATCTGCTGCATGGCCATCTCCATCTCGAATTTGAAACTTTCTTTCTGCTTAGCCAGGGCATCTTCAAGCATCTTGGTTACTTGTTCGGTGCTGATCATGAGTGACTCGTAAGGTTGCCCCGCACTAGACGCCGTGTCATCGGATGCTATAGCCGAGTAGGAGTCTGAATCAGCATCCGACGCCTCCTCTTCCAAAGGAAGTCCCTTTTGCATTCTTTGGTAATTCTTTCGCCTATTGATCCCTGACCGCAATCGAGTCATGCACTGGGACGCTTCGGCAAGTTGATCTGAGCTAGAGGGTCGTGCCGATTTGCCTCTGCCGGTCATATTAACAGACACTTCTAGGAATTCGTCCTCTTGGCGAACGAACTTCTTCCCACGAAAACGCCTTGGCTTGGAAATCCTCTCGAACACCGAGACTCTCTTTGGGGTTTTAGAACAACAGCATTCTGACAACACCGCCTTGATGATGTTGGCACACGGACAGTGAGGTTCCGTGTCTCGAGCATCTTTCTTTCGAGACTTACTCGCACCCCCAGCTCTATAGTACAACTCATCAGTTTGATAACTGAAGCGGACCATAGAGTGTTGGCATGACTTCCCAGGTATAACACAATCATCATCAGACGAATGTGTTTCCCTCTGGGGATATGACGCTTTGTTAGCGTTTTCAACAGTCGCTCGTTTAAGTCTACGCTTTTGCGAGTGTAAAAACTTAACGGGCTCTTGAACTTCGACACGCAACCTGATGCAGTCGGTAACAGGGGCTTTCCCTTTGTTATCTTTTTTGGAGGGATTAACACGACCCCCAGTCTGGTTCATCATTTGGGGACCTTTCAACGGTCCCAATCGCTCCTTGACAGGTGCTTTACCTCGGTTCTCCGGTAAGGGACCGAGACGACCTTTCAACGGAACCCCGGATCTAGAAGGACCCACGTTCTTACCTGACTCCGCCGGAGGTGCGGGGGCAAGGGGAACGGGATCTGGATTTGATGAAGGTTGGACAGCATTTCCGTCCACCTTTGCCTTAGGCGCCGGCTTTGCCTTTGGCACCCACACCTGCTTGTGTCTTGACGGATTCTTGACCGTCTCTTCTTTCTGCATCTCTTCCGCTTTCTGCAGAAGGACTCGGGCGTGCGCAAGCAATGCGCGGCGTTTCTTGATTCGCTCTTCGAGGGTTGAGCGAGTCCTCGTGACACGAACCCATTTGTTCGTTTCTGCCTTGGAGGAGGAGTTGGTTATGCGCAGTTGTTGCTCTTGGCACTGTCTGGACTTTAGATCTTCATTGTAGCGGATCCCATCCATCGGCTCCAAAGCCTTGGCCAGCTGACGAGCAAGGCGTTGACGCCGTCTTTGGCGTGCTCTCTTTGACAATGCTGGAGCGTCTTCAGTAGCCATCTTCTCGGCGGAGGAGAAGTCCGGATCTGCGGTCTCGACCACGTTGGACGACGCGGGGACGTCGCGAGGTGCGGGTGCAGCGGCGGCAATGAGATCTTGGATCTTCGGGCCGAAGGTCCCGCGAACATTTCTGGAAGAGGATGCCTTCCTGTGCCTGTTCGGAGAGGCGGATCTGGAGGTCCCGCGAACATTTCTGGAAGAGGATGCCTTCCTGTGCCTGTTCGGAGAGGCGGATCTGGAGGAGGAAGAGAGGTACTCTTCAAACTTTTATTGATCGAACTCGTATTCGATTTCTTCATTCACCCGGATCTTGAATGCCGGTTGCGTCACGACAGCCTCGGCAGCGAGGCTGTTGGCTCCCACTGTGGTCGCCAGCTTGTTTTCGTCAAAAGTTGCCTTCATCATTGATTTCATTAAAACTTTAAGCGTTACAAATGAAACTCAAATAACGAAAATAAAAATTACAACTTTTCGAAAATAAACACAAGATCCGTTCGTCGCCTCTTGCTTGCGTGGGTCTTTGGCCTGTGACGGGGACGTCGATATCCGTGGACTACCTGACAATCAGATCTGATCCAGAAAAATCGGGTAGAGCTTCGTCGATCCGCGAGGAGGTCTAGAAGCTTGAAGCGCCTATCTCGGCTAAAGCGAGATATTTGCTCTTCTTAGGATTACCGGCGAAGGGTAATGCTAAGGAACGGACACGGGTGATGAAGACCTCTCTTGTGTTGAAGCGCTCGACCACTCTTCACTGCAGCAGGGCTTCGCCAACTCTCCAAAAAATCCAGATCCCCAAAAAGTGAGGCCTAAGGCTCCTATTTATAGGCAAGAGGGGGTACAGGGCGTCGGGATACCCCTGGGGTGTCTAGGCAAAGCCTAGACACCCCTGGGGTGTCTCAGAAAATCCGAGACACCCCTAGGGTGTCTCGGAATTTCCGAGACACCCCTGGGGGTGTTTCGGAATTTCCGAGATATTCCGTTGAGGTGCATTCGTCCGCTTCCGCTGTAAATTCTTCGTCCGAACTCGGATTTTAGTGATTCGAAGTGCGTTGGAAGTCTGACGAAGGGTTTTATCAGCTCCAATGGTTGGATTATCTGTACAATGAACGAGACACGAAGGGCGTTGTTTCTTTTGGCGAACAGCGCAGGGTTCCCGATTGGCCCGTGCCTCCGTTTTTCCGAAATTCTATCGGCTCACGTCGTTCGTCGATTCACTTCAATCGTTCATCGACGTCAATCAAACTCCTGTGGATCGGATGGTGACGTTCATTGTCGTTCCTTAACACTGAGCCATTCGTGGAGACCTATAGGCAATTTTCGATGCCTACAAGAGCGTCTTGGGTAAATTTTTCTTGAATTGAATATTGAGTGTGTACATAGATATATACAAGTAGAGGAGGGTGAGGTTTGTCCTCATAACCAATGTGTGACTAAACCCACTACTAACACAATATTATCAACATGGTAAATCATTTGCATTTATTTGTAAAATGTCAAGTGCAGTTCCATTTTATTCATAGTGAATGATTTCTCCACATGAAGAAGGAAAAGTATCAACGTTGATAATTATTTGGAAAAGTTTATCGATAATTTTTGAAACAGGATGTAATAACGTCACAAATATAAGTCAAACTGTTAAGGGGTAGTCTGATGGTGCATTTTAGCGGGCGACTTTCTCCTTGCTAACGTGCACCTCCGCCTAGATTCAAATGAGGAAGAAGAAGAAAAGCAGCGACAAGAGAGTCCCAAGCAGCGAGCTGAGAGATTCTTTGTTCGTCTTTCCCTCTTCGTCCAATCCTGGAGGAGAATCTGATGGAACAATGGACTTCTTGATCTCTGAAATCATGGAGAGCACAGGTCCAAAGAGAGCGAAGAGGAAGTTGCAGATGAGCGAAATCTTAGCAAGATCAGATCCCTTATCAGATCCACCTCAGTCGCAGGAGAAATCTAGTCTTAGGATCATATGTCAGTTAAGTAAACCCCCTCAATCAAACTTGTGGGCTGATGATGTTAATGATAACATTGAAATTGATTTAATTGAAAATGTTCATCTGGATAAAGAAGATGCTGAGATCTGTACCCGTTTTATTGCTCAGACTAAGAATTTGGAAGATGAAACTGAAAATCCCTTTCTAGAAGAAGATTTTAATGAAAAAACAAGTAATGTAGCTCATGAGGAGAATATAAGTCTAGAAAACAAAGAGCAAGAATCAAGAAAATCATTTGTTAGCCTTTTTGCTGATAACAGAAAATCTGGAAAGAACTCCTCGGAGTTAGAAATATGATGTTAACCAAGTTTGGCAATGCGAAAAATTTACTAAGTATTATTGGTGGTTGCTGCATCAATGGCAAGATCCAATTATCTTCTGTGTACAAAGCTCTAACTCAGCCTGCTACTTCAGTCGCCTGGTCGGACACAACATGTGAGGGATTACACTATCCTAAGCACTCATTTGTTCTATGGTTAGTTAATCACTCCAGACTTCTCACTCAGGATAGGCTGTGTCGATTGAGAATACTAGACACAAATCAATGTGTCTTGTGTTCTAGTCAACAATTGGAAACTTGCAGGCACCTGTTCTTTGAATGTCAGTACTCGGCTGATATTTGGAATAAGATGATGAACTGGTTGGGATTCAATGGAGATCTTGTGATTGGAATCAACTCATTAACTGGTATTCCTCCAATCTCAAAGGGAGGGGGTTTATGAAGAAATAGAAGAGAATGGCTCTCTCGGCTGCAATATATTTAATCTGGCAGGAGAGAAATGTGAGAGTTTTTCAAGGGAGAACTCGGAAGACAGATATGCTATTTCGTGCAATCAAAATTTCCATTTACTCCAAAGTTTTGAATGAAAATATACATGTTCATAGGAAAGATGTACTTGATAAAATGTAATTTTGTTGTTTGATTACCAGAAAATATTCTGATATTTGATGTACTACACAACTTTCATATTTGGAAAATAAATAAAGTTTAATTCATTGAAAAAAAACCAAATTAATGTAATAAAGCATTTTGAGGTTTCGATGAAATTTCTCTAAAAAATCGTGCAAACACATGCATAACATAAAAACAGCTATATCAACACCAACAAGAAAGTACAAACAAAGATCCTCTGAGTTGTTGTTATCCCTTTCTTTATATTGTACTCTTTATTTTTTTAAAAAAAAATTAAAAGACAATCATACACATATAATTATATGTCTTTTATGAACATGATTGTTGTTGGTTAGTGAGAACGTGCAGAGGTGTATGTATTTAGGTGAGAACTTAGCAGCTGACCTTGAAGCCTAATGATTGATGATAAATTTATTGTTTAATTAGGTTAAGTATTGGTGACAACTTTCTCAGACCAAAGATAACCTCTTGAAAATTCGTACAATTGCACTAATGTGAATTTTCACATGATTATTCATATACAGAAAGTTGGCCGAATCTTTTTTCTTGTTCTTTTTTACTTGTCTGTGGTATCAATTATCATCACGTGACTTTTTTTAAAAAAATTACATATCTTTGTTGGCTAACCTCTTCTTCATACATGAGTGCAGCTCAATTTGTGGTAAATGGAGCATAGAAATTAGATAAAATATTTGTTATACTAATCAGTGATTTATGGATTAACTGTCTCATTACTATTTTTTTGTTAAAAAATAATGTAATTATAGATTAGCAATACTGATAAGACCGTGAAAATAATTTTGTATAGATGGGAGACTAATTCATCAATAATTAGAATGCAAATCTGCTGAGTGGGAAAAAAAATTCTTTGCACAGAAACTACAAAGGTGACCGCACTTATAATTTTAACAACACTGCTATTAATTTGTTAACTATAAGAGGATATTTCATTAGCGATGCTTATGGTAAAACAAAAACCTATAAACTATAGTTCCAGTTTTCCAAGGTCCCTTTTGTTACAATAAGACTACATGATTATAATTTTATATTCTAAATTGTCCGAATGTTTTTGAATATTTTTTTATGGACTGAAACATGAACTCCATCACAACTATATCATTGAAGAAAAATCTATATTTTAAGTGCTCAGTCAGTTGAAATCTACAAATAAAGACTTAATGGGTTTGGGTTTCATGCGGGGATCTTGGGTGAAAATGCAAGTGGGTATCATTTTGACTTGATCTTACCCTTCTCAATTATATGGGCAATATAACAATGGATTACTTTCAGTGTTAGCGAATAATCATTTAATACCCCTATGGTTTCTCCACTATGGATCCATCATCCTTCCAAAGAACAACACTTTATCCAAGAGATTTTATAATAATAAGTGGTTGTTCTCTTTTAACCCAAAGTTTTATCCCTACTTATTTAAAAATCTATCAACTTTTCCAAACATCAATATACCCAATGTATCTCATCCACTTATTTTTAAACCCAATATGTATAATACACTCATTCTTTATACTGTATTAATTTACCCAATAAATTAAAAATTCCTAAACTACCTTTCATCCCCAATAAATCAAAAATTCCTAAATTACCCTTCATCCCCAAATACAACTGGTCTGTCCCTCTCTCTCCTGTTACTCTTTGACATAAAGTGCTACACTTTGATCAGACATTGTATAAATAAGGTGTTATACTAAGTCAGTTATGAAGAATTGTAGTACTAAAAATAGCTCTCGGGTACTTAATTGTTGCAGTATTACCATCACAAACTCTTATCATTATAGAAGAACCAAGAATTTATAGAATTGTACAAGCTTCTCCAATGTTACTAGCAAACATGTTTCAGATGAGCAATAAAAAGAAAAAAAGGGAAAAAAGAACTAAAACCCATAAAATGATAAATGAAGGAAGAAGAAGAAAAGATAAGAAATCCTAAAGAATAATCTCAACAATCTCTAATAAGAATCTCTTCCTCCTCCAGCAGCCCAATCATAAGCCTCAGCGGGCAACTACACATTATTTTTCAATTTCGGCAGCATCCCATGAAACCCATCATTCATGGGCTACCGCGTCGGTGCTGGTGATGACTGACCCATAAACCCAATAGTATCTAACGTCATAGTCGCCTCCTCCCCCTCTAACGATAGCCTCTCGTAAGCCGTGTTCCTAAATGATGTCGTCATTATCACTATTGACCTTGCTGCTATCAATTGCCCCACCATGTCACTCCTAACAACCTGCCCAATAACCTGCCCTTGCCTATGGTATTTGGCGGCGCAGGCGATGGCGGCAGAAAAGAACCAGAGAGGAATAAAACCTCAAAGTGACCATGGAGGGTGACGACGAATGTCCTTGTAAGGAGTTGGAGAACCTTGGAAGCTAGAGATTGTCGGAAGAAATTGGGGAATAAAGCCAAGAGAAGGGTCATTTCCTTTGTTATGAGATTCATAGATCTATTTACAGATCAAAGGGTTGATATTTTGGGAATTTTGAGAAATACTATGCATAAATACCTTATAAGGGTTGGGTTTTAAAATAAGTGGGAGGGGGTGCGAATGAGTTTATGAATAAGTGGGGCTATATAACCTTGGGGTAAAAGACAAAAAAAAACCCAAAGAAGAAATAAGCGTGATACACGTGAACTGGTCACGTACCCGCTCAGTCCATTCAATGCTTTGCCCAGCTGAGCGATTGGGTTCTTGCTTTCAGCGACTTGACCAAACAATAAAATCATGGTCCCCACCATAATAGCACGGGATGTGAGTTACCACTCAGTCTATGCACGTGCGAACTTATTGAGCAAAACATGGTTTTAATCCTCTCTGTAGCATATTCAACAAATACCAACTTAAAAACGATATTGAAGTTACTCAATTATGGGGCTGTCGGCTTTGCTAAAAGATGAATTGATGTGAGCTCGGGATCGAATTTGGTAACTTCAAACTAATTGAAATCGCACAAAAAAAAAAAAAGCTGATTGTTTTGAAGCTCCCGCAAAAAAATTGTCAAGGTTGCGGTCCTCTTGGGGGAAGCAGATACGTCGAGGAGAAGCAAATTTGTGCGTCTTAGATCTGATCCGGTTGCGGTCGTAACAAGCCTGCGTCATGAATGTAGCATATATTTGTAGCAATTGCAGACGCTCACTTCAAATTCATTGTTTGGATGTATGTAATTTCGTTGTGGAAAACATTTTCCTAAGGTAGTTTTTGTTTTTCTTGAGGATAGTTCGTATACCGTACTGGAGATGATTTTATCTAGATTGAATTGGAAAGCTGTTTCTTTAATATTGGGTTTTCTTTTTCCAGAAGGTGCAACATTTGCGACAATTTCTTTCTTCAAATTGTGTACTTAACTTTTCTAGTTACAATGTTATTAACCAAATACAAGAAATATAAATTTAACAGCAACATTTACTTCTCGATTCTATTTTCTCTGATCAGCTAGCCAACCCCTAAATTGCTAATTTTCTATGTCAAAAACGTTGTGGTTTTTTTTCCTCTCATAATAACGTACATGAATATATCCATATGGAAAAGATTAATTCTCTTTTCTTATATTAATATCCTAATAGGCAAAAATACTAAATTGGTGTATTTTATTTACCCTTAGTGACAATTTGGTATATATATATTTTCTATGCCAAGTTCGCATCACGCGAAAATTTTTGCCAAAAATTTGAGTCCGGCCAAATTTGAGGCACATTTGTCGCCGGAGAACAAATGATATACCAACATGTCGCCGAAGAACAAATAATATACCAATACGTCGCTAGAAAAAAATATATATACTAAATTGTCACATGTGGTAAACAAAATATACCAATTTGGTATTTTTGCCTATCCTAATAATAAAGTGTTTTTGATGACCTTCTTTTTAGGAGTCTTTTTTTTATCCATTTTTAGGAGTCATTAATACAATACAATGAACCGAAGTCAACAGATTTTTCGGTGCAACCCATTGCGGAGCTAGCAATACCTGTGCAGCAAGGGTCCCACTCGATCCTTGTAAATTATTGATGGTGATGCTTCGAGTAGTTCATTTACGAAGTCCATGTTCTCCTAGCTACTCACCCTCCAATTCAACGAAACCACACCAACAATGTGCTGTATATTGTAATAATATAATGCCCAAGTACATAAATACCGAACTCCTATATATGGAGCCAAAAGTTGTCAGCGGGAGACGAAAAAGGTTGAGAGGGAGAAGAGAAAATGGAGATGGAGAGAGAAATTGAGTGGAAAACAACTGAAGAAGAAGAACAAGCTGCCGCTGCTGAAGAATTTGGTAGTGGGTTGAAAATAAGGCAGAGGACGAGGGGCAAAATGGGAAGAGAAAATAATGAAGAGAAGGTGGTGGTCAACGGAGAAGAGAACGGCAGCAGTGTTTTCTTTGAAGAAGACCAAGGTAATGGTTCTTCTTTAATTTGCGAAAATATGAAATGACTTTTTTACCCTTGTCTCCTTTGATTGGTCCCGGGCCCTTTGTATAGGCCCCGGTGTGGTTTTGGTAATCGGCGGTGTCATTTTCTCAATGATTTTTCATGATTGGCTTAATTCAGAATCTGTAGCTAGATTTTGATAACCAATAATTGAAAATAATGGTAGAAAACCCAAGAAGCACAATTTATTCCTTTGGCCGATTTTTTTGTCAATTTTTTACTGGAAAGTTGAGTCTTTCATCGTAAAAAGACAGTAAAAGAGGGCAAAAAGGAAAACAAAGGAAAAAAAAGTGGATCTTGGGTTTTACTGATCTGTAATTTGTTATGATCTGTTGTTGGGTTCTCTTAACTTGTGATTAGTGATAGGCCGGGAGACTAATGGAGCTCAATTAGAGAAATAGTCTTCTTTAATCATATTTTTGGGGGTTTTGTTGGTGTTGGTTGGACCTCACTTTGTTTTCTTCAAGCTGGAGGTTTCTCACCTGCTTCTTTGCTTCTGTTGGGTCAGTAGCTCATTCCATAATATATAAAATTTAATATTCCTGTGAATATTCTTGCTATGGATCTATGATATGCAAGTAGTAGTAGATCTTTCTCTTTTGTATTTGAATTAAGTATTGGAGATAATGCTTGAATCCTTGTTTCATCTGTAGTGGGTTATATTTAGATGATTGCTGAAGTATGACAGATTCAATCTTAGTTCTTTTATTTCATGGGTGAATGTTTGTTGGTGTATGTTCTCTGTTGACTTCAGGGATGTTTCTTTGGAGACATAAAATTTGTGTATAATCTAAAGCTTCTCAAAATTCCAACTCATTCTATTTCCTAAACACTTTTGCTATTTTTTATGAGTGGAGAAAGGGTGTTTACAAAAGATTGCGGGTAGATAATTATAATCCTTTCTCCATCAGTTGCTTGTAACTCATTAGCTTTAGATGCTGAATGTCTCTCGCTCTTGTATTCTATTTTATTCCAACGAAATTACAGATGCAGAAACCTTTGAGAATCTTTCCCCAGGGGAAC
>NC_033801.1:4588163-4601053 GCF_001876935.1 Asparagus officinalis | reverse complement strand
GCTGCCCCCCCCCCCCCCCCCCCCCCCTTCTTTTTTTTTTGGTGTGGGATTCTGATAATATACGTTGCTTGTAAGTTCCTGTTTTCTTGAATTCTATCACCGAACTGCTTCTAAGAAGTTCCTCTTTAAGGAAATACTTCAATATATGAGGTTATAAGCCATTTATCACCACTCACAAACTTTCACTGATAAACCTGGCTTTAGTAACATGTAGAATTAGTTACTAGATATGAAGAAACAATTAATGGAGTGGAGGGTAGAAGAGAGATTAAAAGAGGAAGAAGAGTTTATTTAACTAAATTACAGGACTAATATCGCGGTTGAGTTCAAAATCACCTTCGATCAATTATGATATGCATCAATTACAGGTGTGAAGTCCATTTTGTGTAGCAGTATAATAATAAACTAAATTTCCCTTATAATTCCTAGTCTCCTAGGGCCATATGACCACTCCTAGTATTAGAATTATGGCACCATAGCAGTACACATAAACTTCAATAAACTAAATCTTAAGTAGTTGCAGTGATGAATTCTGAGCTTTAGAGTTTACATAAACTTCAATAAACTAAATCTTAAGTAGTTGCAGTGATGAATTCTGAGCTTTAGAGTTTATGAACATGAAGAAAATGAGAATCTAGACTAGTAAGTAGTTGCAGTGATGAATTCTGAGCTTTAGAGTTTATGAACATGAAGAAAATGAGAATCTAGACTAGAAGTTTTTCATGTATATTCAATAAGGTTTTTGAGGTTTCATTTACGTTCTAACATTTAGGTTCTAACTTATACTTCGCAGTTGACAGCAGACTCCAATATGTTGATTATGGCTTGCATTTAAACAATTAGAATCGAGTTACAATTATGGTTTGACTCAGATTGAAAGTTCACTGGACTAGAATATAAGTTACGATTGGAGTTGGATTAATTTGAATTAAAAAGGATTATCATTATAATAATTCCAAACAAAGACAATTATGAGAAGGAATCTTTTTACCAAAAATCAAACCAGGATGAAAATATCTTCAAATATCCCTGGAGAGGTTCTCTCTAAAAAGAAGAAGAAAGTTCAGAGAAGAATTACAACAGAAAAATTACTCTTGTTGGGGACCTCCAATATAAAAGAAATATTATAATCCTCTTCTTCAAGGAATAAAAACTCCTCCCCTCATCACGTGGACACAGGCAAATTGGCATCAAGGGATTTCAATACCCTGACCTCTTGTTGCTTGAACGATAGTTTACTTTCTTTATTTGTCGTCAAGGGGTTTCAAGACTCTCACTGAATCCCAACATTGTCACCTTGTTAGCAAGAAGGCCTTGGGAGTTGATTGACACATGATTTGTACTCTCCTTCTGTTTTCTAGACCTCCATGTACAAGATGATCTTCACTTAAGACTTGTTAAGGAAAATACCTTTGAGCTTTTCAGTATAAATAGTTTTTTACTGGTGTCTGGTGAATACAAAATTACATTTATATTACTTTTGAATGAAGGAGTATGGAAGTGTCGGCACTGCACTTGGACCTACCATTTGAGTGGTCCTGGCATATATCTTATTCAGAAACACAAACATGAAGGCAATTGCCAAGTGACAATGGATGTCGAAACACTAACTCAGCTTGGAACATTTATTGATTCACCAATTAAAGGTCAGTTCTCCAGTTTCAAAAGGATAGTGCTTGTCAATTGTTAGTGGCCATCTGAGACTGATTGTATAAATATTAATGTATGTACGCACATGTGAACAAAATCCTTGCATCCAAATTAGCTGAATTTTGTAGTTTTCTAGTCTAATTCATTAAAATTAGTCTTTCAGTCTCATTTGTTCATCTGGTATCTTCTTTTGTCTCTTAACTTGTTTATCTTGTATGAAAATGACTGTTTTGAAAGCTCGCCTTTCGTTATTGAACTATACACAGACTACAAATTGGTAATTTTGCATTGTATATTTCACAGTATACACATAAATTTATCAGAAACCTTATTTGCAGGTGCTGCTAATGTTACTGCTGGGTTAAAATTACTAGCAGATGAATTTGTTGCTGAGAAGAACCTCGGAGATGGAATAGCTGGAGATGAAGAGTGCAACGGTGACAATAATGTCCCAATCGAAGAACAAAAAGTCAATTTAAATGGATCGAGTTCTCACCTTAGTTCTGAGAAAAAGAGTGAAAATGTAATCTCAAGAAATGAAAATGAAATCCAAGAATTAGAACAGCATAAGCCAGGAGAACCAAGTGACCCCATAGTTCCAGAATTTGATGTCGAGAAAGTTTTAGAGGAGCAGGAGACTCATGATTTGTACTGCCCTAATTGCCACTCATGTATTACCAAAAGGGTAATTTTACGGAAAAGAAAAAGGATACCCAGAGAAACTCAAAGTGATTTGCCACCTCAGAAAGTCCCACATGTTCCTGAACCTAGTCCTGCTCTAACTGAAACCGTGGATCTTCATGAGGATAGGACAGTATTCAGATGTTTATCTTGCTTCAGCTTTTTCATTCCAACAGGTATATATATGTCCCCTTGATTTTGTTATGTTAGTGCTTCAAACAGAAGGGTATACTTCACACTTAATAGATAGACTCTTTTCATATGTGACCAGAAGCTTATTTTACCTTTGACTTGACTGCCAATTCTCGTAATGAATGGGCTTATATGGAAACTATTGTGCAATCTGTTTCCTACTTGTCTATGTCGACATTGATAGTAGCAAAGACCTGTTGAGATATATCAGCTGGCTTAGGTTTCTAACAAAGTTTCTATGAGCCTGAGCACTGTAAAGCGTAAACTTGTGTTCTTTGATTTTTCACTAGGGTGCAGAACTTCATGATATGGTGTTATTTTCTTTATTATTAGTTTGTTTTTTCCTCAGTTTATATGGCTATATATTTTGTGGTATACAGAGACTGGATTTAATATTTTCCGGTGTTTTGGGAAAGAAGCGGAAAGTAACGACCTTCAAAGTCGAGAAAAGAAACCTGCAAAGAGGGGTAACTGGATTTCTTCTCTTTTTGGATCTGGTTCAAGCAACAATGAAGGTACCGAAGCCAGTAAGTTTCTCATACTTCTTTTTGAATTTTGAAATTGTAAAGTCAAGAACTGTCGGAAGATGCATCTCCGTAAAGAATGTGCCCGTCTCTATTCAAAATTTTGGAGGTTTCTATCTGCTGTGGTTTCCTTATTTTGGACTGTACACTTACTGTTTACCTTATTGATTTTAGTGTACTTTAAAAGTGCTATTATTCTTTTGTAGATAGAGGAGTAATCTTTTTCTTCATATCTTACTGTTACAACCTACAACAACATCAACAATGTTGCCTTTACCCTATATTCTGGGGATCAGCTCCTTGTTTAGTCCTATTGCTCCAAATAAGAAGTGGATATTTTGGCATTTCCATAAAATCTTCATATCATCTCAAATGACTATCATATTGTTGTTATTTGAATTAGTCTCTGTATTCGTAGAAATTAACTATTATGCTTTAGTGTAATGTTGTGTACCCATCTCAGCTTTCCCTCATCAGCATTTCAATTTAAACGTGCTCTTTTTTAAAGGAATTTGTCATGTATTAAGTTACTAGTTACAGAGCATATTATTTACATGTGTTTTACAATGATAGGATTAATCAATTATTTTCCAATCATATCTAAAAGTTAGTTTTGATTATTTGATACTTAAATTAACTGTGAACATTGACTGTGAAGGAGATGCAGGTTTTATACTTCGGAAAGCAGTCAGCTTTCACCAGTTATTATTACCTTTGATATCACTTGGAAATCATCAATCTCCAGGCAACCAATCCGCAAATATAAGGGGAAAGTGAAAAGGAATTTTAAAAAAAAAACAAGTCATCTTTCCCTTTTGTCATTTAAGTTCCAGGACAGTGTTATTAGTCTAACATCCTGAGTAATTTGTGTGAAACTTGCTTGGATCTAAGCAGTTCCCCATAGTAAACACTTTCATTTACCAAGACTGGTGAAAATGCTGCCTGGGAGTATAAATCCTTTTAATCGTATACGCATCAACACCCAGGATTTAAAAAAAAAAAAATTCTGTTATGTTGAATCCCTTTGGGAGAAAGAGACAAATAACCTTAAAAGACTAATTATGTTATGTACGAAATCATAGATGTTATAATTAGTAGACAGCTTTATTGTTGCCCACACCCTTCCAGTTCTGCTGTTACTCTTGTCTTTCTCACTTAAATTTGTAACACATGTAGCTTTATCACTGTCCAAGATTTGATATGCATTACAAACGATATCATTGTACATACAAAGCACAAAACGTTATCTTTATGATTACTGTAATTTATTGATCCAACAATTTTAGTTACTAACATTTTTTTATAATACCGGGAACTCCATTGCTTGCAGAAATTAAAACAGATTCTAGAGATTCATCTGAATCCATGCCAGGAGCTGCAAATCTTGGAGAAAAAGGAACCACTATAGGTATGAATAATTCAGTGGTTTCCAAAGCATTTGTAACAAGTGGTATTCATGCTTTTCATTTATGCTTCTAGCTTTTCCTTTGCAAAATGTCAAATGAGTTTTTCTGATCATCAGTACATCAGAATACTTGTACATCATTTCACTTCATATCATGTTTATTTTTCCTATGGATAAGTATATGATGATGGAGGTTTTGTCTGTGCACTTGTGTTTGTGAGTTGCATGTATTTCTCTCTTAAAGAATCTCTAGAAATAATTATTTAACAAACTGATTTTCTTTTTTTCTTCTCTACGAAGGTTTAACACCACTACCTATTTTGTTTAGGTCCATCAACCGGAGAATTCAATTCTAGTGGTGGATTAATGGGAAATCACGCTCAAGAAGGCAAGCAAAATTATCCAGCAACTATATTGGAAAGTATGCAAGGATAAAGTTCAATACTGAAGTTCTTTTTCTCTGCATATTTCTCCTTTTATTGCCTGTCTTTATGCATGTCCAATCTGTAATATTCTTTTGTCAACTTTGTTAGATTTGTCTTCTGGAGAATCACATTCTAATGGTAGCGCAATGGGCAGTCAGGCTAAAGAGAACCGGCAAAGTTATCCAGAAACAGCCCTGTCTAAAGGTATGCTTGGAGAAACTAAAGAATGGGAGTTTTTTTCTCTGCATATTTATCCTTTTATTGCCTGTCTTTATGCATGTCCAATCTGTAATATTCTTATGTCAACTTTGTTAGATTTGTCTGCTGGAGAATCACATTCTAATGGTAGCGCAATTGGCAATCAGGCTAAAGAGAACCGGCAAAGTTATCCAGAAACAACCCCGTCTAAAGGTATGCTTGGAGAAACTAAAGAATGGGAGTTTTTTCCTCTGGTTTGTGTGTTTTGTTTACGTTTGTGCATGTTTTCTCTTTTGGAAAATCTCTACAAAAATGACCATGTGATAGACTGATCTGTTATCTCAATATATTCTAGATCCACCGGCTCAAGGATCGTATTCTAATGGATTAATGGACAATCAGGCTCATGGAGACCAGCAATTTTATCCGGCAGCAACTTTATCAGAAGGTATATGCTATGAATTACACGATAACGACTGGTGTAGGTCTTGCCTATAACTTTTTAAGAAATAACAAATACATCTATATGAGTGTACAAGAAAATTTTTCTCCTATATCAACCGTACATGTTCCTAGGTTCATTTAGGGCCTGATTCTCAAGATTCACATTGTTCTTTTATTTCCAAACGAGGGTTTCACAATTTGTAATTCATCAGATGCACTGATGTAAACAATATCTATGTTCGCTTCAGTAAGTCATATCTATGATATGAAGACCAAATCAGTACTCACTGTCAATAGACAATGCTAGCTCACTGCCTGATACGATGCTAATTTTATGAAAAGAAAATCAAATGGGTCAAATGGTTGAGCACCCAAGGATCACCAAACCCAGATTGCTTTCACATCAGATGTATTTAATTTACTGCAATTAATTCCTTTTTGTCTTCAAATGTTATTAGTATTTTAATGATTACATCACATTAATATGCTTCGTAGAGATTAACTGTAATATATATCTCATAATAGGTCAGTTTATTTCTCCGCTTTCTTAACTTTTTGACGATACAGAGAATGGTACAAAAAAACCTGGTGCTGTTGTTAAACCTCCATATCATGAACAAACTTCACAACTCGCTGAAAACATTAGCAGTTACATCCCACCAGCTGCCGGTTATATTCCACCAGGTGTGCCTTGATACTTTCTATAAGTATAAAATAGTTTTTCCGATTTTCAACCATCATATGAATTAATGGTTGCTTTTACTTGTTCCAAAAACACAGGAAAGGTACATACATCTCCAATAGTCACTGGTGTAGGCAATCAAAATGTTCGTGGTCCTATGATACCTCCTGCTGATGAGACCCGTCTTGATTTGGGTGTGCAAGGAATAGAAAGGTCTAGAAGAGAAAATGAGTGGGATATTCTAAAAAGCATTGTGTACGGAGGCTTGATGGAATCTATTACAAGTCTAAGTGTAGTGTCATCTGCAGCAGGAGCTGGTTCTTCCACATGTAAGTATCGAAGTTTTTATATAGAATTAGAAGATCAACTATTTTTCTATTATTCTCCATGGACCTACAGAAAGTTTCCTGTCTACTATTTTTGTGTTGATGAGCCCAGAATATTGCTGTGTTTGTCATGTAACTTTTAATTATATTTTCTGCTTATATGTTATCCACTCTCTTCTGAAGTTGTATTATTTCTGCAGTGAATATCTGTGCCTTGGGGTTAGCAAATTTGATTGGTGGCTTGCTTTTGATCGCTCACGATGTAAGATACCATTCTCAAATCTAATGACTGTGTTATAGTGTAGATTACACCTTCAGTGAACGTGTTTTAGAGAATCACTACATCATTTGCCCAGATTTGATCCCATAAAGATGAGAATAGGCTACTGAATAGAAATAAGAAACTCAGCTGCAAAAATAAATAAAATACTAGCAAAAATTCCTGTCTTAAATAATCAAACTAAAACAGAATACTTGCAGTATAAAACATTGGAATTGCTTCAAACCAGGCTGGATATCATTCTCTTTAACTATATTTGAAATGATAACGTAACAATAAAATCGAAACCCTTATTCAGAAAACAAGGTCTTTGTCATATTAACACCCTCAAATCTTTTTCTAAAAAATTAGAACCCCATCCACCCCCCACCCCGAAAAAAAAAACTTCATATTTGGGGGTTTTAGTAAAATAAGTTAATAGATTTGGGGGTCTTTTTTAAAACAACTTTATATATTTGGGGTATTATCTAAAACAACCTTATATATTTGGAGTCTTATCTAAAACAGCTTTATATGTTTAGGGGTCTAATTTGAAAATATGAAGATTTTGAGGTCTGACATAGAATTAACAAAGATTTGGGGGTTCTAATATAACAAAAACCCTATAATGCGTAAACTGATGAAAAGTTTCGAATTGGCTCTAATAATTATGAGATTTGGATTAATTTTTTCCCCCGCTTTCTAGCTTTCTGAACTAAGAAGCGCAAGTGATGCTGAAGAAACCAACCAAAGTGATGAACAAATAGGTCGATACTGGGAGAAGCTCGGAAAGAGAGAACATTTTCGGCGACATGCAGTTTTCGCTATACTATCATACATTATCTTCGGATTACTTCCTCCAGTTATTTACGGCTTTGCATTCAGAAAGAGCGACAACAAAGAATACAAGCTCATAGCAGTTGCTGCTTCTTCTCTGTTATGTGTTGCTATGTTGGCAATTGGAAAAGCTCATGTCAGGCCACAGAAAGATTACATAAAATTGATATTATATTATCTTGCAATCGCTGTGCCCGCTTCAGGTTTATCCTATGTAGCTGGGGTGATGATCGATAGGCTCTTGGTTGAGCTTGGTTTGTTCATCCCAAATATGACCCCACCTTCGCCGCCTTCTTCAGTTGAGCTTCTCGGATTTGGATCGGGATCTTCATCGTGGGCATCCCTTTAAGGAATGCTGGAAATGAATTCCTCGAGCTTTTGAGGGGTATTGCATTGGTTATTGGTTGAATTGGCAAGCGCTTCTCGGATCTGGATCGGGATCTTCAACGTGGGCATCTCTTTAAGGAATGCTGGAAATGAATTCCTCGAGCTTTTGAGGGGTATTACATTGGTTATTGGTTGAATTGGCAAGAGCTTGAGGTTTTCCGCTTTAGTTTTGTTTGAAGAGGTTAGAGATGGACTGTTTAAGTGATTTGTTGCTTTAGTTAAGGCTCGTTTGAGATAGTTGTGTTTATTTTTGCTAGTCTTTACTATTGCTGGATGTTTTTTATGCAGTACATGTGTGGAGGTTGGAAATGGAAACCATGCTTTATTCTAGCTGGATAAATGAGTAGGTTCATTTACTCTTGCCTCTTTATTTCCATCCTTGTTTTTCCTCACCTCACCCCCCACGCATCCATTAATAGTATGAGGTCTAAAGACAACAATATGTGGAGATGGGATGTGCATTTTAGAAAACAGCTGACTGGGAATTTGGTCATGCAGTATCTCAATATGATGAGTCTTATCAATTCAATTACCTTTGGGCAACATGAAGATAAAAGAAAATGGATATGAGATGCTAAAAAGGATTTTTCGGTTAATTATTTTTATCAATTCCTTATTGATGGTGGAGTAAGCTATGATTGTGTAAACTTATGGGATCTTCCTGTTCCATTAAAAGTCAAGTTCTTAGTTTGGTTGGCTCTAAGAAATGACTTAAATACAAAAGATAATCTGGATAAAAAAATGAGTTTGTTTAGAGAAGACATGTTGTTTATGCGCTAAAATTGATGAAGATCATTCTCATCTGTTTCTCAACTGTGAGTTTGGATACTCTATTTGGAGATCAATTCACTTCATGTTGAATACATATAAAGATTTTAGAATAAACTCTTTAAAAGAGGTTTGGCTAAATTGGAGTATTGGAAATGATGGGGATTCTAATTTGAAGAGAAAGGTTTTCATTTGTTCTCTTCTCTGGTGTGTGTGGCAAGAGCTTAACGACAGATTATTTTCTAATAAGCAGAAGAGTTCTCTTGTCCTCTTGAACAAAATTGTGACTTTCTCAACATTTTGGTTAGGATCTAAAGGGACTTCTACTCGAGCTGCCAGACTGCAGGAAAGAAGAAGAAAAAGAGCTGCTGGAAAATCAAAAGTTGCTGGAGTTTCTGAGATTGTAGGCAGGGATGATGTGATCAAGGTGACTCGGTTGGAATGATGAGAGTTCACAGAGTTTTTTTGTGCTTTGTGTTTTTGTCTGGAAGAAAACTCTGTTAGATGTTTACCTTTTGGTTTTTTTGTTATTGGTGTTAAACATCTTACTCTTTTTAGGAGTTTATTCCCAGGTATATACAGGGGGTTATATGCTACTGCTTGTAGTAGTTTCTTTTGAACTTTAGTTCATACTTTTGGTTGAGAGTATGAACTATTTTTTGTAACAACCAATTATATTTTAATTTAGCTGGCTGAAATAACTTTACGGTGTTCCATCCTTTTTCTTAAAAAAAAATTGCTTGTCTGCGTTGAATTTCATGTATCTGTAACTTGTTAATTAAGTGCATGTTCAAATGTTTCATTTACTTGGTGATCCTTTGAGGAGCCATGGTTTTGTTCGTCTTTGTAGTCCTGTGTATTTTCGAGGATCTCTCTCTCTCTTCCTTTTTCTTTTTGGGATGTGCGTTCGTGTTAATGGGCCGAGCCTGAATGAACTTTGTTAAACTTGACCAAGTTTTATCGGTCGTGTGAAGGGCTTGGAGGATGAGAATAGAGCCAAGGCTCCAAAAGCAACACCCACATTAGCTCTGTGATAATTCCTTCAAATACACTAATTTTGAAATAGATACATAATAAAAAAAGGAGTTAACTTATTTTCGTAATTGTTGTCAAGATTAACGTTAAAACAAAGCTTTAACAAAAAAGCTAGACCATGTTTAAGGCATGCCTTTTCCTTTTCCTGTTTTACCATTTCTCATGACACATAACTTTGTTGAACATGATAATTGTTCAATCAAGAATAAGAGTGTATAGATAATGTAATCAAATTCAAAAATGATACTAACTGGTAGAAGTTATACCTATTGCGTGTGAGACGGACTGTTAGGATGCTCCAATATGACTTCCATGATCTTGAATTCGATTTGGACTGGATTATCACCGAAAAAAGGAAAAAGAAAATCTAGTAGGAGTTATTAATCATGTTACTTTTACTTTTAAAAAAATAAAAATCTTAACAAAACAAATCAACGCATTGTCAACAACTGTCTTCTTCTTTCTTTCTTTCTTTCTTTCTTTTTCGCTCCCTCTAAATTTGTAGGCGTGCACTCCCACTCTCTTCATGTTTCCATCAAAAGAAGCCCATAAATCAATATTATGGATCCACCATTGACAAGGGATTGATCTCAATTGTCTGCCTAACCTTCAATTATCAGTCCTAATCCTCTTGCAACTCTTTCAAGAGACTCTAGAAAAAGTCCACTGATGAACAAATTTAGATAACTACATTTCATTAACTATTAATTTGGACATGTTATCTGACCAAGTTACACTTGGACACTAGTGACTCATCCGGGCCAACTTCCTTACATCATTATCATTTATCAGATCAAATAAATAGTGCAGGCTTGCATAAGTTTTACCTAATTCCATGATCAATATGGATTAACTTTGTCCTCACTAAATTAAATGGATGCTTAACTTAAAATCAAAGGTGATGTAGCCTCTGGTGCTTTGTAAAGCAACAGTCATCTAGATAGAGATTGGTTAGTGGAAGACATGGTTCTTGCTTTCTTTATGCTAATTTTGAACATGTTTGATATCAAAACTATTAATGATGGCTTACAAATAGAATAAGACAAGATTAGTTTTATGGACAATTGCATAATGATGTTGTGGAGGTGTTAATTAACATGGTGGATGCCGATACCACACTTTCCAGCTAGTTAATATATATGTACTCTAAAGCAATGCAATAATATGAAATAAGTGTATCTCTTGTTAATCATAATAGTTTAATAATATGAGGACAGTTATAATTAGGGGTGTTAACGGAGCGGATACGGCTCGGATATGACACTTACCATATCCATATCCGCTTACCCATCTCGAATACGGATACGGATACGGATATACGTCGGTAAGAAAAATTCATATCCATATCCGCCAAAATCGGATACGGTTACAGATATAGATGCGGATATATAAACGGATATGCATGCGGATACAAAAAGGATATGAGAAAACTAGATAGTATTTAGAAAAATATAGTCATGTGATACAAAAAAAGGATATGAGAAAACTAGATAGTATTTAGAAAAATATAGTCATGTGATACAAAAAGAGTTCGTTAATAAGTTCGTTATGATTGAAAAGCTAAGATTAGACATCTTGATCATCAAAATTAACCATAAATTCATAATCTAAGAATCGAAACTATCGTAAGAGTATTACCAATATGTATTCGGATATTTTCGGATACGGATACGGATATTTCACTACAAAACCATATCCGCAACCATATCCTATCGGTAATATATTTGAGTAACCATATTCGTATCCTAACGGATACGGTTACGGATATTTCCTCGGATACGGATACGGTTTGGCACCCCTAGTTATAATTCATTTTTGATATAACTAACACTACATGTAACTCATGAAATACACTTAGAGCATCTCCAACAGCTTCCCCATTTCTTACTTTTGGAGAATTTAGTTAGGTTTTTGGCCCAACAGATTCCCCATCTCATTCCCCAAAATAGGGATGGAGGAGAAAAAATGGGGAAGCTTCCCCAAATCTGCAGCATTCTCCAAAATTTTGGAGAAAAAAATAGATTCTTCAAAATGGGGAAGCTGTTGGAGTTGGTGTAAAAATTAGTTGGAGAATATGACTTTTGCTTTCCCATTTTGGAGAAAATTTTGGAGAAGCTGTTGGAGATGCTCTTAGGGGATGTTTGTTTGCATAAGGGGGAAGGGGAAAGCCTGCAAAAAGTGTCAGTTTTGACAGGCTTTCTTACAAAAACGCCTATTTTAGAGACGTTTTTGCAAGAAAGTCTATCAAAACTGACACTTTTGGCAGGCAGGCTTTCATCCCATTTCCCCCTCTAAAAGAAGCAACCAAATGCACCCTTATTTTTCACTTTTCACTCAAATTTAATCATGATTATCCATTAATTATTACAAATGTGATTGAGAACGTCTTTACTATCCAATTGTCGTTAAAAGAATCCGGATCCTTTTTTAAGACTCTTTGTTTACATTATTATGCTAGAATGAGTTTAATTAAACAGCTGTAATTTATCTATTTTATTCTCTTCAAGTGAAAGTTATAGCTTAGACTTGAATGTATTACTTCCAATTCATAAAGATTAGAGGGAAAAGAGTTTTAAAAAAAAGTATAAATCAATTCCATAGTTCAAATTCAAAAACAATGATGAGTTGAATCCGACTTGTTTGCGAGTAGACGTATAATGCTCTTGTCCTTTTGCATTTAAACCATTCGCCCATTATATTAAGTATATTCTTTAAAGTTGATCCTTTGTGGTCACATTTTATAAGAAAAGTTTGCCACTAGACAAAAGTAAGTCTCATAATTTCTTTTGAGTAAAATAATGATCATAATTTAATATATTAAAACTCTAATTTGATTATGTTTGCCCCCACAAGTATGGAGAATTTGACCATGCTTGCTATCATTCCGTCCACGTGACTGCCCATGTGACAAACAGGTGTCTATCTTTATAGATCATCATGATAATTTTAATAATCACTGATTATTTCATAGAAAATTCATTTAATAGGTTTTATACAAGTTGATCATCCTACCAATAGTTGTTCATGTTGTAACCTTAACAAACATTGACTAACAAAGTAATAATCTTATGAATGCA
>NC_033801.1:4568335-4588153 GCF_001876935.1 Asparagus officinalis | reverse complement strand
GGGGTCGCCCTCTCACATGTGAACCACAATATAGTTTTCGCTTTTAACCCTCTCCATTTCTTTTTCTTTTCTTCTTTTCTCTTTAAAAAAAACATGTGAACCACAATATAGTTTTGAACTCCTCACAATAATGTGAAGCCCTAATGTTAAGCCCCACCACTAATCCGTCCACTATTTAGCTTTCCTATTGATCCTAAAATTCTTTCAAGCATTGAAAATTGAGTAAATCGAACTCATAAACTGATTCGGATTCTCTCCATCCTTAGTTATGGAGAATTTCTACAATCCTCCTCGTGGCGAAAGCATTTCCACTCGTTGAATTTCATGTCGATCGCCCTCAACAACGGATGGTCAAGTATCATCATTGAGTTTGACTGTTTAGCCTTGTGCTTATGCTTCGTAGTGCCATAGCTATCCTACCTCCATTTTGAGCACTCTTGAGATTGTTGGGCACTATTTAAATATTTTGTTTGCTTTTGTGTCAGTCGTGTCCAATGTCCATAGATTGGGCAATATTTGCGCTCGCAAATTAGCTCATATTGCTTACAGATATAAGTGTATCCTCTTTTTGGATTGATGTAGGAGAGTAGGACGCATAACGATCAGATTCAAGGAGAAGTGGGATTTTCACGAGCCAAATACGGATACAGATAAATTATTGACTAACCATAGAGAAACAACAATATCTCAAAATCTAGAAGATAGATTTTAACATATTATATATGAAAAGCGCCTATCACTGCTAGAATACGGGGTTTTGCCGACAGACTTATAGCGACGGAAATTTCCGTCGCTATAAGCCGTGTTATAGCGACGAAAAATTCCGTCGTTATTATTCCGTCGGAAAAATAATTTTGCCTACGGAAAATTTATTTTTAGCGACGGAATTTCCGTCGCTATTATTTTAACTTTAGCTACGGAAATTCCGTCGCTAAAAAAAAATTTAGCGACGGAATTTCCGTCGCTAAAAAACTTTTTAGTGACGGAAATTTCCGTCGCTAAAAAGGATGAGCTGGCAAAAAAATTGGGCGCGGGCGTGCCTAAAAATTTTGGGCAGCCCGCGCCCGAGAGAGGGATTTATCCCAAATCCCTCTCTCAATTCCATTTCCCCCTCTCTCTCTTCATCCCGCCCCCTCTCCCCCTTCTCGTTCTCTTCGCCGGCGCCGGACCCGCGCCGCCGCCCTACCACCGACGAGCCGCCACCTTCCCTACCGTTAAACTCATCATCATGTTTAATCACTCGGCATGTCTGCTGTAGCCTTCAATCTCTTCCCCTCTTTAGTGCGATGTTGTGTTTTTGGGATCTTTGTGTTGTATCTGAGATCCGAGCTTGATTTACCTAGGAATAACCCCTAGGACATTTTGCTACAATTGACATTCTTGAAGAGAGGTCTACTATGTAACACCGTTTCTTTTTGTTTTTGAAAGTATGACAATTTGATTGGGCAGATTCTAAACTTGAAGGAAGTGAGAGCATAAGTTTCGACAGAAAAATTACTTTCTACAAACTGGTGAATAAACTTGTAGAGAAACACCGGTAAGCCATGAAGATTCTTTGTTTTGCATTTATGTTTGATCATCTACTGATGTTGTCGGCTTACCTCTTGTCTATGATTATTGATTAACATGATTGATATTGTTCATTGGCAAAATGATATCTACCCGCTGTTAATGCAGACTGAGGCTTTTCCCTGGTTGATACAAGTGCTCATTTTTGTCATGTTAAATCTTGAAAGTAAATGTTGTTTAGTAATCAAAATTGTCTACATTTCGAGGGATAGGACAATGCTTTAAATGACAGTTCGGGACCATATTCTTGAAATTATCCATGAATTTAATTAAGGGCACCTCTTTCCCACTTAAAGCCGCTGACATCTTCTGCCCAGACATCATGGATGACCGAAAGGGATTGACCAATGCAGTATAGCTCTCCTGCCATCCAAGTATGATAGCTTACTGTAACCCATACTCCTGTTACCATATTCTAGATGATCCTATTCTGCAACCTCCATTTTTTGCACAAACCTCCTTCGAATTGTATTGCTACCATGTAAAACTATTTGTTCTGTATGCATTACCCTGTCATATATTAGTTTTCATGAAGGATATTTTTCTAACTGATATGAACATGAGATCTTAGTTTCAATAGAAGTCATTTATATGATAGCATAGTTGGTACTCAAGACAATACCGGTCCTTTTTGCTAGATTTTTCTCAATGAAAGAAGCACTTGCAGAAAATATCTAATGATGCAATTTTGATGTCATAGATCTTTGTTTGTACCTTATTTCAAGTACTTGCTTGAGGATTGCACGCGACATCTTACTGAAGATCAAGACATAGGTTTGATACCTTTGACCCAAAAGAAAAAGAAGGCCAAACATGGGAATGCATCTGCTGTTGCAAAGCCCAAAGATGTTTTATCCCATAAGCAGTGGCATTTGCGGGCTCTTGTTTTGAAGTCTTTATATCAGTGCTTCCTCTATGACACGACAGATCTGAAGTTTCTTGATGCCTCAAATTTTGAGGTTAGTTCATATATTTTGTGAACCTTAAATATGTTGTTTGATTGTTTTCTAGTATAATTTGTTTTTTTCAATTGCATCTCTAAATTCTTTGTTTTAGATTCACATAATTTGTTTTCTAGTATAAATATGTTACTGGTTAATCTTACTATTCAATATTTTTTACTTACTACTTTATTTTAGATGGTTAATGACTTGTTATATTTGTGAAGTTGAAAATTTGGTTGTGATTAATTTGTCTTGTTGGTATTTATTGGTATTTGCATAATACTTGTAATGTTTATGAATTTTTTGAATATTTATCACCTTAGTTTACTCAGACGATCGCCTTTTTTGGTGCCTCTGGCCTCAACCAATATAGGACCTAATCGCCTTGACCTCACCATGAACTATTAATTACTCAAGAGGAGATAAATATGATTTGCAACTTAAAAATATATATGCTGTCTTTTCTTCAATGTCAACTAAGCAGTAAAAGTTTCACATGCTGACACGTCAGAACTCAAAGTTGCTACCATTTTTTGGAACTTAAATAAAATTTTTTGAGTACAGATCTTTCGCATTTGTTTGGCATTGTCTTCGTTCTAAGTTGCATGTGATTTAGACTGAGTAACCACCTTTAGAAATATCTCATGAAGCTATTGTACTCCTTTTGAGTGCCTTGTTTTGATCATAATTTACAATGACTTTGATAATAATGTGATGCTACTGACTTGCCTAAATCCAGGAGTCAGTAGACTTGTACTACCTACCTGTATGTTGTTACTATCCATCAATTTATTACTTGGTAGTTTGAGACCTGTTCTATAGGTATTATGCATAGCAACATGAAATTGATGTGGTAGTCTTGATTCAATTGTCATTTAGCTACAATTATTCATGATAATTGACTCGTGATCGAACTTACACCCAGAGAAATACTAATCTTGTGCTCAGAAATAGGAAAGGAGGATAAGGAAAATAGCCCTGATATTATCCAAATTTATCTTCTTTTCATTGCGCATTTTATTTACTGAATGTTTAATTTCTTTGTTAGTTCTAAGCTGTTCATAAAATGTTGCAGGTCCTCCTGAAGCCTATTGTTTCTCAGATTGTGGTAGATCCTCCATCCTCTGCTGATGTTTTATTGGATATGCCTACTGTAGATGAAGTTGATGAAACACTGGTTTTGTGCCTTGGTCAAATGGCTGTTACAGCACATTCTGATGTCTTATGGAAGCCTTTGAACCATGAGGTCAGTATAGCACCTCGTTCACATAAATTTGTCATTGGAGTTATTGGTTAGCCACTGCATGACTGCTGTGCTTCCTTCGTTATACTGAACTATTATCTCTTGTGGGAATAAAACAGAAAGCAATTTAAAAAGCTAATGAACAAGATTGTTCTTTTTAGTTCTGTTTCCATTCCAACACAAGTCCAGAGAAAGGTCCGTGGTTAGTGTTCAACTATAGAATGAAGCTTATCTAGCTGCAGTTCACGCGGGAAAAGGCTGCATTATATTTAGCCTTGAGAAACTATACTTTTTTGTCTTAATTTGGTATTTTCAGTGTGCGTAGTGGTGATGGTATTGGCTGGTGGGTTGGTTGGTTGGTAACGTTGTGGTGTTGTGTTGTGGTGGTCGTTATGTGATTGGTTTGTCGGGGGGTTTGAGGTGTAGCCGGGGTAGTCATAATGCAGCTCGTGTTGAGGATGAGGATGATGATGATGATCAGGAGGATTGATTGTAATTAATTTAACTTTGAAAACAATTTCTTGTGTTGTATAAACAATATTTATTATGTACCTGTCGTGAAACTTTTATTTGTTTTTATTGAAATAAATTTGTGATATATGCGTGAGATTGAATATTATACTGCTGATTGAACAGGTTTTTTAAATTTAGTATCGATATTGTACATGGTTTTTTCAATAATTTTCAAAAATTTTTTTTTTAAAAATTAATGATTATTTAGCTACGGATTTTCCGTGGCTAAATATATATTTAGCGACGGTTTTTCCGTCGCTAAATAAATATTTAGCTACGGAAAACGTGCACAAAAAAATAAATAATTAAAAAAATTATTAATAAAAAATTATTAAAATTAAAAAAAATTAGCGACGGATTAGTAGTCGCTAAATATCCATATAGCAACGGAAAACATTCACGAAAAAAAACTGATTTGAATTTTTTTTTAAAAAAATCCGTCACTAATATTTTTAATAATTTTATTTATAGCGACGGAAATTCCGTTGCTAATTTTTTTTATTATTTTATTAAAAAATAATAGCGACGACTTTGTCGTCGCTAATATACCGTCGCTAAACTTTAACGACGGAAATTCCATCGCTAAAACCTCAATTAGGGACCCTGAATGTAGCGTCAAAATTTTAGCGACGGAATTTGTTTTTTTCCATCGCTAAAACTTTTAGCGACGGAAAAGTGACTTTTAGCGACGGAATTTTCCGTCGCTAAAAGTTGAAAATCCAGCAGTGTATCTTGATGAGACAGAGTCAATCATCTTGGCAAAATCCCACAATATCATCAGTAACAACCATTTTTGACAGAATTTCAAAAATAATAATAAACCTTTAGTTTATTAAAGTTAGAGTCAATTTAGATTAGGAAATAAAATCAATCTTGATTTAATTAGGACTGATTTGTTGTCTTTATTATAGAGAGTCTTTTAGGTAGCTCTAAATTGTTTCTTTATTTTAGGAATTATGTTCTTATTAGGATGGCTTTATTTTTTTATTTAAGAAGAAGGATTTGTAAACCTCATGAACTAGATCACTTTTATCAATAAAATTTTCTTTTATATTACTTCGTGGATTCGAATAGTGTTCTTTGTGGATTTAGAGAACACCTCTTGGTGAATTCCGATGTTTCTTACTGTCGCGCTACGTTAATTAGTATTAAAGCCATGTTCCTCCAATCCGATGGCAAGAGATGAAGCATGTGTTACCTGAATCGAGTTTGATGAGTTGAAGACTGGAGTTACTCAGATGAAGACTTCCATAGACCGACTCGCATTGGCAGTAGACCGTCTAAATCCGAGATGAGTTTGAGGTCACGTTGTTCACCAAAAATGAGATCCGACTCTGCAATACAAATTCTACAGCGATGATCGTAGAGGCTACCGAAGAAAGGAGAACTATGACACTAAAGGATTAAAGATACCATCCTTTAACGGAAAGCTTTATGCTGATAATTTCCTTGATTAGATTGGTGAAGTGGATAGATATTTTGAGTATGAGATAATCCTAGAAGATTAAAAAGATAAATTAGCGATTTACAGACTTAAAGAAAAAACATCTGCATGGTGGGGTGAGAGAAGGATCCGATTCGAACATGGGCAGAGATGAAGGAATTGTTGAAAGCTTGTTTTCTTCCTATATATTATTATGTGTTCAATTGACATCCTAGTTCACACTCTAACTGTGGTCATGGAAGAATTAAGCAGCTCCAATTTGATCTTGAGCAAAACCCTGGGGTTGAGAAGAGTATTGAAGTAACAAAAAAAAAGAACCACCTCCTCAGCACAATATCTTCTACACGAGATGCAGCAGAAGATTTGTGATGGTGATATTATCTTTGACAATCGCAGTAACAAGAATCTTATCTTTCGACGTATGGTAAATAAGTTAGGTTTGAAGATAGAGAAACACCAACCTCCCTACCAGATCGACTGGATTCGTAAGGACAATGATGTGCAGAATGATAAGATATATTGAGTATCTTTTTCTATCAACCGCAACTATGTTGATGAAGTATTGTGTGATGTGGTCGAGATGGATATTTTTCATATGCTTTTAGATAGGACATGGCAGTTAGATGTTGGTGCTACTCACAGGAGTAGAGACGATTCTTGTATCTTCAAGAAGGATAAACATCGAATTGCACTCATGTCTCTCCTAGAAATGGAGTCATCTATGATAGAGACTACTAAGAAGAAAAAAAAATTAGTGGTCTACAATAAGACTTTAGTCGAAGACTTGAATTAATCCGAAGAGGTCTATGCCTTGGTTGTAACTGGAAAAGAAGAATCTGTCCCTGCTAAAATTCCTCCTAAGGTGCAAACACTTGTTATGCATGAGATTCATAATGTTGATGGTGATATGATAGAGAAGATGGGTATTATGCATGATATTCCCCAAGAGGTTATGAGCGATATTGCACATATTGATGTTGTCCCGATGGAGGGAAAAGATAAAATAGAGAGCGAAACAATTGATAACATGTGTAACTTGTTAGACGGACCAAAAGAAAGGAGATGGAGTGTGAGAGAAATTCTTTTTTTGAAATAAAGAGTGTCAATGATTTTGACAAGATTGAGATGAAATTGCAGGCACGGGAATATAAAAAGCAACAAGGAGATAATTTGGGGGAGTTTTTCTAGCATCTATTGATCCGCATGCAGTCAATTACATTAAAATAATATGGGAAAAATTCATTCAAAGTTTAATTTAGAAGAAAGAAGCCTTAGCTGAGGAGGTAAAGTAATAGATGGAGAAAATCAATGCTAAGTATAAGGCAGACGTTAATCGACGCAAAAGAAGAATAATGTACATCAAGGAAGCTGCTATTCAAACAAATATAAACTCAGGGTCAGGTCAAGCTTCTTTCAACAAGGGAAGATTGATATAGAACGCATGACGATCAAATTCATGGATAAGTTGGATCTTCACGAGCCAAATATAGATATAGATGAATTATTGGTTAACTACAAAGAACGACAATATCTCCCAATCCGAAAGGCAGATTGTAACATATTATATATAAAATCACCTATCTTGACGAGACGGATTAATAATCTTAGCAAAATCCCACAATCCTATCAGTACTACCCATTTTTTATAGGATTTTAGAAATAATTAAACTCTAGTTTATTTTTAGTAATAAAGTTAGAATCAATTTAGATTAGGAAATAAAATCAATTTTGATTTAATTATGACTGATTTGTTTCCTTTATTATAGAGAGTCTTTTAGGTAGTTTTAAATTGTTTATTTTAGGAATTTTATTCTTATTAGGAGGGTTTTGTTTTTCTATTTAAAAAGAAGTATTGTAAACATCATGAATTATATCACTTTTGTCAATAAAATTCTCATTTATATTACTTTGTGGATTCGAGATTGTCTCTTCATGGATTCGAAAATTGTTCTTTGTCGATTCAGTGAACGCCCTTGGTGGATTCCAAGATTTATCACTTCCGTGCTGCTTTATGGATTATTGGGTTGATGCATATTATATATGTACTCAACTTCTTATTAATGCAATGCAATTAAATCTTTTGATTCCTCAAAAAAATCATTCGGTGGACCCCATAAATGACATTATTTATAAATTTTATAAGTTCTTTAAAATTAAGAAGCAATGGTATTGATCCACTTAATCGGTCCATTTAACTAATTATAGGGATTCTCTACAATTTAAAATATTGGGAATCCCAACCCTCCTAATTACGAGTTCCTTATATCGGCCCAATGAAAAATACCTCATCTAATTAGGTTTAGCATTACTCCTCATTAGTCAACATGGTGGTGAATGAAGTCCACACATATTAATAGGTGTTGCTATATATAACTAATTATCCTCCAGCCCTTTCCTCAACATTAGTTTTCAGGTTGGGACAAAATCTTTTCGCATGCATTCAAATTAACTATGACTGTTCATTCTACTTGTTTATTTCTATGCAAAAAAACCACTGTTTGATTGGATATGATCCTAATATTGGTTTACATGTTGTCTGTACACTCACAGGGAATTACTTTAGGATCGATTTTGGCATGAGATGATCGACATGTATTTCTAGGCATTAATCATAGTCTTATATTAAATAAAGTACGGATCGTTCTGTAAGAGTAATAGTTTGGAGATGCATCATGCTAGCAAGTAGCAACACATCGGACAAGAGTATGGAGATGGAGATATTCACTAGCTAGGGACTGCATAGAGAGGGTGTTTATATATGTCTGGATTTGGATCCTCTTTACTATCAAAAAATAATGGAGAGACCATTATATTAATCATATCCATTGATTTATTTAGTACGTAATTATAATTTATTTCATATCTAATACTCATTATTAGTCCCACGAATTGTATTATTTTTCTAATTTACACTCAAAGGTAAATCACAACCTGCCACTAAATTAACCAATAATTATGATATAGTGCTAGTCTCTCTATTACTTTTTTAATAGTGAAAAGGATCATAATCCGCTAAGGTTGTGCCATGAGAAGGTACCAGTTTTGTTTAAGATTGGTGCTAGCTAGCTATGTTCCTCCTTTCATTCTTCTTTGAATTCGAACTTGATTTATGCAAGGTTAAATTAAGTATGGCATGTTCTCACATGCAACCCACCTCCTATTTGCAAACTTAACCGTCATGTAACAAAAAGATGAACCCATTTTTTTCCCTCCCTATTTTCTTTCTTCTCATGTACGTGCCTCTGAATCATGTGAACATGTGAGTGCATTTCCATATATGCGTTGTAATAGTTACGATGATGTCTACACGTAAATCATCATTTATTAGTGAAAGGTATATGGATAAATTAGATGTACGTGTGCACGTGTGATGTAAACATATACTGCTTATAATGATTGATGACGAATTAATGTAAGCTTGATGTGATGTGTATACTTGTGGATCTCTTTGGTCCGCTAAAGTGTCAAATCCGGGCAAATAGGTACAATTGATATGTAATCACAATAATAATATTCCCTCGGCTTTATCGTGCTGTTTTCCTCAAAAATTTTCGGCGCTTGATTTCTACCAACAACTTTCAGACTTCGACTGGGGATATTTTTCTCATTATTGGTATTGGTCAAAAAAAGATTTAGAAGTTTCGAACAACAGTTTAATTAACGCTTAGGGATTCGAATCTTCTCTACTCAAATCAGCGGAGTAATCATTACTTTTGTTAGATAATGCTTATTTATTTATTGAATGATGTTTGACAATTACTTCTTAACGAGTTCACTGAAGAAAACACACATGTAGATCGAGAGCTCGCCTAAAGGAGATCGTGGATGTCGCCTGAAGACGAGAGCTTGGACAGGCGAGGGTGGACAGGCGAGGAAGCTCGCCTGCACGAGAGCGATTAGAGGCGAGGGCGAGGAAGCTCGCCTGTCACTGCGGACGTGGAGAGGCGAGGTCAAGTGGGAATCGGGGCTCGGGGGCTCGCCTGCTGGCGAGGGAGAGCTCGCCTGGAGAGGCGAGGATGGTGAACTCGCCTGTTGATGGAGATCTCTCCTGCACGAGATCGGAGGGGGCTCGCGTGGTGGGATCTAGCTTGATCTCACCCGATTCCAATTGGAGCTCCCTAGGGTTTTCCTATAAAAGGGAAACAATAGGGAAACCCTGTTCGAGAGAAGGTGGGAGCGCTCCTTCTCTTTCTCTTGGCGGCAACATTTGTCCCAGCTCCTATTTGTCCATTCTCTCTGTAATTATAGAGAGGGAATTAAAAAGGGGGGTTGGTGAATTAAAGAAGGGGTAATAAAGAGAGAGTTATTTGAGGAGAGTTTGAGCGATGATTTTAGATTAAAATTACCTGTTGATTGATTGAGAGATCTCAAGTTTGAGATCTTCTATCTTGTTTGTAATTTCTTATGATTAATAAGAAATTATTTATGTCGCTCCCATGGACGTAGGCAAGTTTGCCGAAACGCGTAAATTTATTGTTTCACATTTGTGGTATTTGTTTTGGCTGTTGTTTGTGTTGGCCTCTTTGTTTTGATGATGTTTAACAAACAATTTATTACTAATATTGTTTGTCTAGTATTTATGTTTTCTTATTTATTGTAGACAAATAACATGTTGGAGGATGGATGGAATTAAGCTTTCACGATCATATCCAATGGAGGTTGGCGGAATAGTGGAGTGAAGCAACGTACATTCAAATTAAAGATCCAAGTTCCAGCTTCATCCGCAAGTGTACCAAATTGAGCGACATCGAAGATCAATCAAGATTGAGTATATTTAATTTAGATTTTATATTATGTGTGTTAGTACTTTAAGTTCAATTATATATACACACACATATTTGGTTTTTATATATATAGTTATATATATACACAAGTTTTGGTTTATGGACTTAACAATCATTGTATACATATTTTATTAAGTCTATAAAATTATTTCATAGGGTTTCAAAACATTGTTTATGTCAAAACATTAAAATTCAAGTATCTCATGTTTTTATGTTTTGGACATATTTGTAAAATGATGATATTTTTTATTTGGAAAGCCTTTTTGAAAACCAGTTTTTGTAGCATGTGTATTATCATGTCTACAATTATATCCCAAAGTTTTATATTTTTTAAAATTTATTTGCTATTTTTAAAAGCACTTTTAAAAACAGATTTTCAGCATGAACAGTGTCTGTGCACGTTTATTAGTCGACTTATCAGGGTTGACAAGTCAACTTATGAAATGCTCTGGAATGTGCAAAATGTTTCTGCCAAGTCGACTTATACGAACAGTTAAGTCGACTTAGACCAAGTCGACTTATGAACTTTACAAGTCGACTTATGAGTTGTTTTCTGTGTGTTTATTTTCATCTGCAAGTCGACTTATGTGAACTTTCAAGTCGACTTACTATAAGTCGAATGCAACTCGACTTGTACTAAGTCGAATGCAACTCGACTTGTACTAAGTTGAATGCAAGTCGACTTATAAATCCGACCGTTGCACAGTAACGGCTATTTCCAGATTCTGTTTTTGTTTGGGTTTTTGATCATTTCCTTGGGGTTTTGGCTGATGTCTTGGGTTGTTATAAATACCCCATTGCATTTACCTCTCCCACCCAACAATGAGAGTGTTTTTAACAAGAGTTTATGTTTGGTTTAAGTTTTGTTTAAAAAGCTTTTAAGCAAATTGAGAGTTTGTTTTGTGAAATCAATTTTACAAGAGCTTGAGGAGATCAACCATTGGTGTTTGAGGATCCAACTATTCTTCCTCTACCTCTTAATCTATTGAGAAGTTTTCTAAACTCTATTTCTAGCTTTATATCTATTTGTTTGATTATCATTTTGTTAAAGGTAGTTTTATATTGAGTTTAAGATTTGATCAATCTCTTTGTTACACACACCCATGTTGAGCTTTTAGTATTTACATACATAGTATATTAGGGTTGTGAGAGATAATAACATTGAGTTGTGCTTAATTGAGTTCTCGCCTTGTATTAGAGAATAAATCATTTGTTGTTACATTGTTAGTGTTATAAAGTTTTCGGTGAGTTAGAAAACCGAGTGTGAGGAGTGAACGTTGATCGGTGAGCGTTAAAAACCGACATTGTGAGTGATTGTGAACGTTGATCGGTGAGCGTTGAAAACTGACATTGTGAGGTGTAAACGTTATTCGGGTGAACGTAGAAAACCCGGTTGTGATAGTGGATTTCTCCCGGGAGTGGGGAGCGGAGACGTAGGACGGAAGGTCCGAACTCCGTGATCATATTGTGTGTTTGCATTGTTTATATTGTCCTATCACAATTGTATATTTAGTTTAGATTGTTTTCCCTTGTGTTAATTTATATATCCTTGCATATATTTCATCATATACCTCTTTGTTAGGATATATCTCTTTATTCATATTGTATATTCTTGCTCATATCATATTGTATACCTATCTTGCAAGAATAATTCTTTAGTAAGTTTTAATTGGCATAAAATGGGATTAGATTAGCATTAGACCCTTGTTTGTTCTCTAATCTCGTTTGCGGTTGTGTGTTCCTCCAGTTCCGTTGCGCACAACATTCACATCCTATCAGAACGCTTTGTCCGGTACCTTGGAATCTAGAACATGTATTTATGTAATTACACGCCCCCTTTGTGAGGTTCATATTCGAACCCACGATGCAATGTTCTTATAGGAAGCTTTCTTCTTCTTAACCTGGTTAGTAGATCCTAGTGTGGTTAACGAGTTGAACTTATGTTTTACAAAAAGATTGGGTCATAATTGGCCTAGTTTCTATAGTTCATTCCCTCTTTTTAACCAGGTTAATTAGGATTGTATCACTTTCTATCTAGATCAAAACCCTAACCTGGTTAAGGACTTAATTAGATTATGTCGGTCTTGCCAAACACATTCTTAGTAATTAATTACAAAAGAGATTTATTTCTACTGAAATAGTTGATGCCCTAGGAAAAGTTGAGTTATTAGATAATTATACTAATCTCTAAACTCTTCTAATCTACAGTACTATTCCAGGTATAGACAATTCTATTAATGAATCGTTTTCACTTCTGATGATAAAACATTTATGATTAAATGTATGTATACATATGATCAAATAATTAATCCATTAATGGGGTGAACTTGAATTGCAAAAGTCTAATAAAGTGAAGTGCGCAACGAACATTCATATACTATTTACTGGGCGGATGACCTTGGTGCCCGACATTGAATCTGATCAGCTATTAGTTTATAAATGTTAAAATGATTTTTAAAAGAAAGGCAGCGGACGTTTGGATTTGATTTTTTTTTTTTGAAAAGGCAAGTAGAGTAATCTAACCAGCTAAGTCCTCAACAACACTCTGTCTTAAAAACAAAGGGACAGAAACAGACTAAAAACAAGAGGACAAACAGTCAACCGACTTAGCTAGGAAATAAGCAACACCATTACCAGTGCGCCTTATTAAGAAACTTTAGAGCAGTCAGTAATAATCAGACCAGCGCGAACTTCATCTGCAATAGGAGCCAAGGAAGCAAAAGGAGAAGGAGAGTCCACCAAGGAGATAACCTTTAGAGAGTCAAATTTCACCACTGAAATCCTCCAGTTCATACGGCGAACAAACCGAATGCCTTCCAGGACAGCCAACAGCTCCGTATCCACAGATATAGGACCCCTGATCCCCATAGAGTAGTAACCAATCACATGTCCATGGTGATCCCGAATAACACTTCCCAAACCAATAATATCTTCTTCCAGAGGAACAATAACATCTGTGTTGAGCTTTAGCAAACCAGGAGCAGGGGATACCAAGCAGAAGGCCATTTGGAAGGGATGACAATGTCACGGGAGAGACCTCTAACTCTATCCCATTCCTCCATAAAACAGATAATCCGAGTCACCAAGATCGAGGCATCTCTAACACTACCACCATTATTCCTTCCCCCCATATAAACCACGTGGTTGTGAAAGCTAAAGCCAGAGAGTCCTCAGGGCAAACAGAGGTGAGATGGAAAAGGAAATCACCACAAGACGTGCCTCGAAAACCATTAATCACTTCCCAAAGATCTAAGAACTCCCACACCAAACGAGCAAAGGAGCAGACAGTGAAGATATGAAGGGCGGTCTCAAAGGTAGCAGAGCAAATGCGACAACTAGGGGCACATAGATCCCCCTACAAGATAAACCAGCTGAGGTGGGGAGAGCATCATAGAACAGTCGCCAAAGGAACACTCTAATTTTCGGTGGGATCTCCGCATGCCAGATCAAGGACCACTACTTCGCTACCTTAGAATTCGAGGTGGAAGTAGTATCAGACATATTATGGCGAAGAAGTTGGTATCCACTCTTGACTGTGTAGCACCCCTTCTCCTCATAATACCAAATGAGTCTGTCAGAGACAGGAGAAGGCGGCAGTGAGATAAATGAAATGTCCTCCTGATCTACCTGCTAAAAGGAGGTAGCAACCAGCTCATGATTCTAAGTACCCGAAGCAAAGATCAGCTCAGCCACCCTTTTGGAAGGGTCGATCGGAGAAGTGATTGGCCTGAAAGAAAAGGACATTGGGATCCATGGGTCAGCATTGATAGACACTTTGGCCATCACCTATCCTCCATCTTAGACCTCGAGCTAGGAGCTCTCTACCCCAGATACTGCTTCGCCATAAATAAGAGCTGCCAGGGCTGACACCAGCTAAAAGGAAATCTGAGTCCCTGAAATACTTTTCCTTCAAAACCCTACTAGCCAGAGAAGAAGGTACAATTCGTCAACGAGTTAAGTGATGGGCTAAGAAGCTTAACCCCTTCTTAATTTGCTAAACATAAAAAAATCTATTCAAGGGTTAAAGTGAATTAATCCTTCATAATTTGCCAAACGTTAAAAGTGCATAATGGTTAAGCTAACCCTTGGAAGGATTAAAATGATTTAACCTCTCAAAATGAGCGGTTTACTAATATTCCTTTTTAGAAGGATTAAGAGTTAACTCCTCTATTTATAAAAAAAATAGTCAAAATCCTTGTTATTCCTAAACACTAAAACTAATAACAAGAACTTAAATAAAACTTGTTTAACTGGTTAATAATTTAGTCATTTGAGTTATCGAATGGGATAACTACATTAATCATTCTACTTAATCTCTTTTCTTTAATCCTTGCCAAACGAAAGTGGGTGCTTAATATTAGGATGATATTTGGATTGTTTTAAAATAAATTCTAAAGCAATTATCTTACTTTACGTTATTAATTTTAGGCAGTCAGCAAAAGTTAGCAAGACTAATATCTACCGAGATTGTTTAGTCCTTCATTTATATATTAGAAATGGATTAAAATCCACTTAAACTTACCAAATATTGTGAATTATAAACATGGATTATAATCCATTTATAACTCAAATGAATTATAATGCAAAGCTGCCTAACTTGCTCATAAGTTGGATTGGTGGGGTTTCAAAACATTAGGAAAACAAATATTAAGCTTGAAAAAAAATAAAGGTGAAATTTAAATTAAAAGGTTGAATTATCTAATTTTTTTATTAGAATACATCTTCCAATAGTTAATCTGTTTGTTCCACAATGAGTAAATAGTCAAGACGCTGACTATAAGAATAATTGTTAGTGTAAAAAATTACACACTACAACAGAAAAGCTAATCCGCGAGGAACAAGTTTATCGTTGAAAGTTGAGATTTCCTCGTCGTAGTGTGTTGGCGAGGAAAAAACTTTGGTCACCATTTCCTCACGGTAAGGTGGTCAAGAAAAGTTTCTGCGAGGAATATTATAATTTCTCGTGAAATCCTTTTTGCGATGAATATATGGTGGTCAAGAAAAGTTTCTGCGAGGAATATTATAATTTCTCGTGAAATCCTTTTTGCGATGAATATATTCTTTTCTCGTTGTTACTCTTTAGCCGAATATTATAATTTCTCGTGAAATCCTTTTTGCGATGAATATATTCTTTTCTCGTTGTTACTCTTTAGCTTCGATATTTTTCCTCACCTACTCTCATACATTTTTCATCGCTAAACTACAGTTTCCTCGCCAATGATACGTGAATAACATTTAATTTATATATAATAAAGTTATAAAAAAACTATTTTCGTCGTTGTAAGTATCTTTCAGCGAGGAAACTGTTCCTCACCAAAGGTAAATCTTTAACGAGGAAATTGATTTTCTTCATTATATGTATCTTTTTCTAGTGAAAACAGTTCCTCAGTAAAGGGACTCAAAGATGAGGAAATTTAAATTTATCGTTATAGGTTGTACCCCATATTCCTCGCCAAATAAATTCAATTACGAGGAAATTTATATTTGTCGATATAGGTTATATGGTCTATAGCGAGGAAATTACTTTTGCTGTTATAGGTTGTATCACTATAGCGAGAAAATATGTTTTTGTCAACGTAAGCAGTATACTCTATAACGAGGAAATATTCTTTTGACGATGTAAGCAGTATACTTATAATGAGGAAATTTTATTTCATCAATAATAATGTTATTACGAGAAAAACGCTCAAAATATAAATAATTATCATCAATTGTCACCAGTACATCAAAACAATTAAAATAAATAAAGCAAGCAAGTTTCTACCATAAGTAATAATGCTAGTCTAAAGCAATAACAAATATAACACAATTAAACATTTCTCCAAGTTTAAATTCACTAAGAATACTAAACTGATGGATGTTGCCTGAAAAAATTAGCCATAAACTCCTCAAACTTGTTGGCTTGATCCTTCAATCTTTGGATTACCTCGTTTTGCGCATCGATCTTTTGTTATTGAGTTCATACAAGTTGTTGGGTCTCTTGAAGCTGTTCTTGCAACTCTGTATTCTTTTCAGACATTTCACTCATCGAAGAACGAGAACCTTAATGGTGGTGGCCTAGGGCCAAAACCACAGCCCTTAATGTAGCCTGATTTGACTTTGAGAACTTTTGTACAAATTTCCTCATCTGTCATTATTCGAGTTCCATCAAGTTGAGTGGTATCTGCTCGCATCTTTATCATTTGATCCTATAAGTAAAAAAATATATTCAGTTCAATCATATGCAACTTCTCAATTACAACCTAATCAATATAATCTTCTTTAAAACAGTAATATCAGTTTCACCTATATTCTTAAAATATTATAAAAGCATGCATCATTGACACGTTACTTATTCTTAAAATATTATAAAAGCATGCATCATTGACACGTTACTTACCCATTTTTCCTTTGCTCCCAAGTCACATCCTTTTTTTGTGCTTCTATACTCTGTTTCAAAACGATCAATTGCACATTGTATCTCTCTAGTCTGTGTTGTCTATTGCATTCAAACATATTTTCTTTTTTAGCATATATATATGTACACAAATAAGTTACAAATTTATAAGCAAAACTAAAAAGTGTCTTACATTTTACTCTTGGTGTGACATAAATGATTTTGACACAACTTTGCGGTGATATGTCAACTTTGACCTATTAAGAACATTCTACTCTGAGCGAATCTAAAATTTTTAAGACATACAGTTAGAAAGAAGTAAATGAAAAAAGGAAAAATGTAATGCGTGGAGAAAAATACTCAGCCAAGTATAACTTCTCCTAGTTATAAATTAATACCTTATCAAAAAACATAACTCTATTCGATGATATACTTAAACTCTACTTTAATAAAGATGACATTATACTTGTCTTTTGGATGCCGGTGTGAGTTAAATACATGAACTTAGCTGAACATAGATTGTTTCCAACTCAATCACTACTGAAACTAACATAATTCTCAATGAACTTAGCTGAAATTTTAATATTTATCTTACCTTATAAGCAAATATTTAAAAATCATTGCATTGGTGTAATTTTGTGACTCCTAAATTATATATTGTCTGCCTAGTATCAAACTCACACTCCCTAAAGGACCTCCATCAACAAATTCTAGATTTACCACTTCTCCAACTAATTTACAAATAATCTTGAAAAATAATAAAGCTTAAAAACAAAAAAGGAACGTGTTGCATAAAATATACTAAACCTTGCAAGAACTCAATTGAATATCTTACCGAAGCACAATCATTTTGCATTTGGACTTTAAATAACTTATGCTTACAAACTGTACGCATTATATATCTGTTTGGTTTTTAAATTAGAGCACAAGTAAGCATAGAATAACTTTGAAGAAAATTTTAACTCCAACATGAGATGAAAGCAAGAAAAGAAGTCTAAAGAGAGTAAGAAATTACATGATCCAATGACCACGAAGACGAAGAAACCAAGCACAATAGGTCCTACAGGATAGTCAGCTCCTTTCTTCACAGTTGTCTCGGGAACAGATCCCCTCTTCGTGATGTTCTTCTGGAACTTCGCAATTTTCTTGTTCGCAAGGCGCCTTGATGTTGTCTATCAAATTCATCATAAGGACCACAAATCAAGTTTTTAGACATTAAAAGGAGGATGAAACTTGCCACAGAAACCATGATGTTGTCTGACAAATTCATCATAAGAACCACAAATCAAGCAAAAACGAAAATGATATTTGCCATCGAAAAAATTACAGCATAATTAACTAGTAGGTAAATAGTAAAGAAAGCAAATAGCATTTGAAGTAACAGAATAGATTTTCCTAATTGCAAGGATTAAGCACCACAAACAAGCTCATCAAGAAAGTCCTGAATTTATATCACTATGACAAAGTCACTTTCAGTTTCATGATAATTTCGCTTGAGTACGTTTTTATGGGAAGTCAAATAAGTATCAAGTCAGTATGTAGATTATGTTTTCTGCTTTTGCATTACCACTATCACATACACTTGCAATCAAACAAACATGAAGTGCATAAAATATCAGTTTCACAATTATGTTTACAATTTCATGCAAACAAATGCCCCAAATACCCCTAAGGTGACGAGTTATATAAAACTTGTGAATGAGATGACTAAATATTCATAATACTAAACCAGAACACTATTTATTTATTGTGGGGGATGGTGGCAGTGGCAGCAGCTCGGCCCCTGTCGTTCATGCACAAACAATTATCTAAGCTAGCCCTTGGAACCACTTCCTAGTCCGAGTTCAAGTAGCGTACTGAACAAGGCTGGATTCAGTATTGCAAGTGTAGCAAACAAGTTCAGAAAGTTTTTCATTAATTTTGATTATTCCAGACAGTTTCATGGGCTGGAATGATGTAACATTCACATATTGAGTAGTTTGAAGGAAAAGTGTATTATTCATTCTAAATATTTTACTTTTCTAGCCATTGTAAAACACTACCAGGTTAACATGAAGCTTCATCAATAACAAATAAACAAGCTTTTTGCAGATGCCTTAATCAGAGTTTTAGTTAAAACTAACTTCATGCAAAATAAGTCTCCTAAAAATATCCTATATAAACTAGTATAAATAATTGTAAAATCAAAAGCATAATTTGCAAAATAAGTCTCCTAAAAATATCCTATATAAACTAGTATAAATAATTGTAAAATCAAAAGCATAATTATGAAGTGCCAAGACATAATCTTACCCTATATAAACTAGTATAAATAATTGTAAAATCAAAAGCATAATTATGAAGTGCCAAGACATAATCTTACCACTCGAAGAAGTGTCATTCTTTCCCTTTCTCGGGCATTCTTAATGGCATACAAGAAAATTACAAGAGGCCTTGCTTTTTTATATAAAGGCATAATCCTGTAGGCATCGAAAATTGCCTATAGGTCTCCACGAACGGTTCAGTGTTAAAGAGCGACGATGAACGTCACTATCCGATCCACAGGAGTTCTATTGACGTCGATGAACGATTGAAGTGAATCGACGAACTACGTGAGCTGATAGGATTTCGGGACAACGAAGACCCGGGCCAATCGGGAACCCGACGATGTTCACAAAAAGGACAATGACCTTCACGTCTTGATCACTCTACAGATAATCCAACCATCGGAGCGGATCGAACTCTTCGTCAAGCTTCCAACGCACTTGGAATCACTCAAATCCGAGTTCGGACGAAGAATTTATGGCGAAAACAATCAAACATACGCAACGGAGCGTCTCAGGCTGAACTGGGACACCCGGGGTGTCTCGGGAAAGTCGGAACACCCCAGGGGTGTCTAGGAAAAGCCTAGACACCCCAGGGGTGTCTTGGCCAAGCCGAGACACCCCAGGGGTGTCTCGGCCTTG
>NC_033801.1:4549564-4567723 GCF_001876935.1 Asparagus officinalis | reverse complement strand
AGGCTGCAAATCCAGATCTCCCTCCTGCCACAAAGGCGACTGCTGAAGTTGCTCCAGCTCCGTCAAAGAGGGCGCGCCAAAGACGGCGCCAACGCCTTGCACGACAATTGGTCAAGGCCGCAGAATCGATGGACGGGATCCGCTACAATGAAGATCTCAAGTCCAGACAGCACCAAGAGCAACAACGGCGCATAACCAACTCCTCCTCCAAGGCAGAAACGAACGATTGGGTTCGTGTCACGAGGACTCGCTCAACCCTCGAAGAGCGAATCAAGAAGCGCCACGCATTGCTTGCGCATGCCCGAGCCCTTCTGCAGAAAGCAGAGGAGATGCAGAAAGAAGAGACGGTCAAGAATCCGTCAAAACTCAAGCAGGTGTGGGTGCTAAAGGCAAAGCCAGCGCCTAAGACAAGAGCGGACGATGTTGCTGTCCAACCTTCATCAAATCCAGATCCCGTTCCCCTTGCCCCCGCACCTCCGGCGGAGTCAGGTAAGAACACAGATCCTTCAACATCCAGAGTTCCTTTGAAAGGTCGCCTCGGTCCCTTACCAGGGAATCGAGGTAAAGCACCTATCAAGGAGCGATTGGGTCCGTTGAAAGGTCCCCAAATGATAAACCCGACTGGGGGTCGTGCTAATCCCCCCAAGCCTGGGAAGTCATGCCAACACTCTATGGGTTGCTCCAGTTATCAAACTGATGAGTTGTACTATAGAGCTGGGGGTATGAATAAGTCTCGGAAGAGAGATGCTCGAGACACGGAACCCCACTGTCCGTGTGCCAACATCATCAGGGCGATGTTATCAGAATGCTGCTGTTCTAAGACCCCAAAGAGAGTCTCGGTATTCGAGAGGATTTCCAAGCCAAGGCATTTTTGTGAGAAGGAGTTCGTTCGCCAAGAGGACGAACACCTAGAAGTATCCGTTAATATGACCGGCAGAGGCAGATCGACGCGACCCTTTAGCTCAGATCAACTTGCCGAAGCGTCCCAGCGCATGACTCGATTGCGGTCAGGGATCAATAGGCAAAAGAACTACCAAAGGATGCAAAAAGGACTTCCTTCGGAAGAGGAGGCGTCAGATGATGGTTCAGACTCCTACTCGGCTATAGCATCCGATGACACGGCGTCTAGTGCGGGGCAACCTTACGAGTCACTCATGATCAGCGCCGAACAAGTAACCAAGATGCTTGAAGATGCCCTGACTAAGCAGAAGGAAGCTTTCAAATTCGAGATGGAGATGGCCATGCAACAGATGAGAGAGATGCATGACCAGCAAATCGCGGCTCTGACAACTCACCAAGGAGAACCCAGTCGTCGCAATAATCTGAATCAAGATGAGAATGAACGGGAAGAGAATAATGTCAACATGAATATCCCTCTTGTCAACAACGACAATGGAAGCGGTCCCGTAGATGATAATGCAAAAGAGGACCACGTTACCTCTCCCCAAAGCCACTCGAAGACAAGTACGAGTGAAGACAAGAAGATGAAGGACTTGGAGAGCAAAATCAACGCGTTGATGAATGCTCAAGAAGTGAAAAGGTCCGGCATACCATGTCCATACCCAAGGGAGTGGGAATCAATTTGGAATATCCACTCTATAAATGTGTATCATCAACCAGACAAACCAAATCCTTATTTCTATCCATACTGGAGCTTTACCTCGTGCTAGACATTTATTCAAAAAAGAATCTAAATTGGCCTATGATTGTTGACTTGTATATAGACATTTGTTAGGTCATTGATATTAGAGGCCCGCTCTTTTCTTTGAGTACCCGCCTACTTTTTACCCAAATCCCCACGAAAATTTTCGCCAACAAATAATGAGGATATTATTATTTCCTCGCTGATTGGTTTTTTAACAAGGAAATGATTTCTCGCAAAACAAAATCTTTTAGCGAGGAAGCCTTAAATTTGTCGCCATTGAATTTGGCGGGTTTTGCACATTTTTTCACCAAAGTAGTGATGTGGAAACTATTATTTCCTCACTAATTGATTCTTTTAACGAGGAAAGGATTCTTTGTAAAAAAAATTAGTGAGGAAACATTCAATTTGTCGTCAATGAATTTGGCGGGTGTTGCACATTATTTCACCAAATTAATAATGAGGAAACTATAATTTCCTCGCTAATAGGTTCTTTTTGACGACAAAATGGTTCCTCGTTAAATTAAAACTTTTAGCGAGGAAGCCTTAAATTTGTTGCTATTAAAATTGGCGGATTTTGCATATTTTTCCGCCAAACTAATAATGAGGAAACTATTATTTCCTTGCTAATTGGTTTTTTTAACGAGGAAACAGTTCCTCGTAAAACAAAAATTTTAGCGAGGGAATATTTAATTTGTCGTTAATGAATTTGGCGGGTGTTGCAAATTTTTCTGCCAAATTAATAGTGAGGAAACTATAATTTCCTTGCTAATAGGTTCTTTTTAACGGGGAAATGGTTCCTCGTAAAAACAAAAACTTTTAGCGAGGAAGCCTTAAATTTATCACAATTCAGAATTTTGAAGCAGTACTAATAATTAAGAACCTTTGACATGGTATCAAAGTAATTTATATTTGAACTTACGAAGTTCTATGTCGGATTTAAATTAAAAAAAATTGTCCGGTGAGTCCAGGTATTGGCCCTCTTGGTGGAATTAACTAAGTACAATATAGAAACGGTCAATCTAGCTATGACAAAGATGAAAAGGAGAATCATATTTTGATCATGTTAACAAAAATTTGTATAACAAACGGATAAACACTGACAGAGGTGGAACACAATTAAGGGCCCCTTGAGAGGGGACCAGAGAGGATCCTATGTTAGACAATAGGTAAAATATTATGGTCGATATATCCCTCTTCAATCAATATTGAATTAAAAGATTCATACAAAGCCCATCTAATTAAAGCCTCACTGCAGTTGAACTTTGAGCATGCATGGCACGTGTCATGCATGTGAAACTTCACTTTGACGATGTAGGGGGATTTGCTGGAAAGGCTGCACTCGAAAGTAAGCAAAGGCCCCCCCTTACAGCCTAACATACTCAACAAAGTCTATAAGGAGAGAAGACCTTTGGCCCTTCTCTCTCTCATGGCCATGGCTCACTCACTAATTCCACTCTCACATGCCTTTGCTTCCCACATGACAATCATCTATTATTGGCTTTAGAGGGGGTTCCCCCCTCCACATATAACTTTTAAATCACTCATATTTGCAAAATTATATATTCCTAAATTTTAGTATTCATAAAACTATCAATATTGGAAATTACTCAATGCTGCTACTGCTGGATAGCATGTTCCTAATACGTTTCCTAATATGTTTTGGTAACAGGATTTCAAATCTGTTTTAGTAACAGGTTATTTGGATTCCTAATCTGTTTTGTTTTTTGTTTTAGAATTTCTAGTATATTTTTGGTTTTAGGATTTCTATATATATGAAACGATTGGAAGAGAGAATTGAGCAGTGGATTGGGGATATTTGCAGCACAAAAAAGAAGTATTTTCTGAGCTATTGGTTAGGGTTTTATTTGGAGAGAATTAGAGATTTGTTGGTGAGATTAATTGGTGAGTTCGAGTGATTTGTATAATCTCAGTTTATATTCTTCTTCTCTATTAGTGAAAATCCCATCCCCTTCTTGCCCCGTAGACGTAGGCAACTTGCCGAACCACGTTAAAATTGGTTGTTTGAGTTTGTGTCGTTATTTTGAATTGTTTGTGGCCTTCTCTCTCGGCGATTGGTTTGGTTTCTCGAAGCACATCAGTTTGGTTTTGATTTCCGCCACGCACAACAAGTGATATTAGAGCTCGGGCTATGCTTGGGCTATTTGGAGGAGTAGATCGTTTTGGAGGCTCGTTTAGGGCTTCATTTGGTGATAAATGTGAGATCTTTTTTGTAAAGACTCTATCTTTTTTAATTTTGGATATATTCTTCGTTTGTTCCGCTTTGGTTTGTGGGTGCTTTGAGAAAGATAGTCGAGAAAGAAGGAGTTGTGGAGGGTACTTCCGGCATAAAGACCGTCCAAAGTTTGAATATCCACTCTATAAAAATAGATGTGGAGAAGTTTAATTGCACAAACAATTTTGGTCTTTGGAGATGTGAAGTCTTGGATGCGCTCAACATGCAAAATTTGGAAGACACATTGGAGTTGGACGGAAAACCAGACGACAATGAGGAGAAGGTTTGGAAGAAGATGAGTAGAACAGTGTGTGGTGTGATTAGATCTTGTTTGACTCAAGATTTGAAATATGATATGATCAATGAGACTTCGGCTAGGAAGAATTGGGAGATCCTAGAGGGCAAATATTTGACAAAGAGTGTAGAAAACCGTTTGCATTTGAAGAGGAGGTTTTATCGCTTTCAATTGAAGAAAGAAACCTCCATTGGTGATCACATGAACTACTACACGAAGTTTTTTTATGGATTTGACAAATGTAAATGTGATGATTGAAGATGAGGACAAGACGTTGTTATTGTTGAGTTTCTTACCCGACAGAGAATATGAGACATTCGTTCTTACTCTTATTAATAGGAATGCAGTTGGGGACTATTCTAGGCATTGGTGGATTGCAACCAAGTCCTGTTGGTTCGTAGTTCTAGAAGTCAACAACATGTGAAGGAAATATATTGGCAGAAGAGTGGCACTACAGGCACACCCCTAACCATACCTTGGGACACACCCCCTCTCTCAGCTACAGTGCACGTGGCCCACTTTAGATTTTTAAAAAAATCTAAAGTGGGCCCCGTGCACTATAGCTGAGAGAGGGGGTGTGCCCCAATGTGTGATTGGGAGTGTGCCTGTAGTGTTTTCCTTGGCAAAAAGGTAGCCCGTCATTCTGATTTTGGTAGGGGCTCTTTCTTGCGTTTGTGTCGAGCTCACTGCAATTTGAGACACTTCATTGGAGAGGAGACATTGGGGCGACGAGACGAGATAACAGTTTTGATGGGTCGTTCCTTGCTGGAGGAGGATCGGCGTTGGTTGTCACCGTTTTGTATGACCAAAGTGACCAATCTTCCCTTGGTATCATCTATATATGCAGATGCTATTCGCTATAGCCAAGAGGGGGTGATCTAAAAGGTTCGCAATCTAAAACCCCGAGAGCACATATTACCCCAAAAAAAAGAATACACAGTTCTATTATTCCACTCAAGCTCAAGTTCATTAACTGACTTGATCGTAGGAGGTACCACAGGGAGTTTATCCCCGCCTCTTACGACTCTTTGTGTGCAGATTGCTCAATCATCCTAAGTCCAGAATCAGGCATAAAGTCAAAGAAGAAAGCGACCCCTTGCAAACTCAGTGACTTTATTTAGCTGTGTGATATTTAACATCAACAGTACTCTTCTTCTCTATTAGCGAAAACCTCATCCCATTCTTGCCCCGTGGACGTAGGCAACTTGCCGAACCACGTTAAAATTGGTTGTTTGAGTTTGTGCCGTTATTTTGAATTGTTTGTGTCATTCTCTCTCGACGATTGGTTTGGTTTCTCGAATCACATCGGTTTGGTTTTGGCTACCGCCACGCACAACAACTACTTGTTAGACGCTTTGATGTTAGGTCTGAGCTGATTTGATGGAGGAGAGTAAGAAATATCCCTAACCGTTCATTACAATATAACGTTAGATCTGGAGGGCTATCCTTTTGAATATTAATGAAATGGAGATAGTTTTGCGGATACTATGTTTTGGGAATAAATTTGTAAATATGACTGATTTAAGGTGCACGTATACAAAAGAACCTTGACTCTAAGAGCCCTCTCTCTTGTGGCGTTCCAATGGCCAGCTAGGAATTCCTCTCTGTCCTTGTGAGCTTGTGCTTTATGTTCTCTGTATATATACTTCTCAATGATATAACTACATTTACAACTAACCATGAACTGTATGAAAGGTGCAACTTGTACTAAATTCTTTCCAAATTTAGGAACATGGTCTATTATTTGAGTGATTCTCGCACACAAATATTTCTGGGACTAAATGATGAGGAATTTTGATTTGTTATGCACCTAAAACAGGCTGTAGACATGCAAATTTGAGGTTAGCATGACCGAGATGTAAGACACTTGCAATTGAATAGTTTCAGCTAATTTCTTGGTCATTAATCAACTAATGCCACTTGGGAGTTTATTATCAATATTAAAGTAGTCTTTTCTGTTCAATGTGAAATGTTTGGATTGATACGGAAAGGAATAGGGTAAAGATCATAAAATATATAGTTCAAGAAATCTAATGAAAGGGGTCAGCATCACTTCCCAAAATATTGCAATTAATGCATGGTAAAAGGATACAAAAAATAAGTGGACAATGACAAAAACCTGCTTCACTTTTAATTTTGACATATTCTTTGATAAATCTTTTTGGCCGGTAAACTGTCAAAATCTTTACCATTGACATAGAGACTGAGCCCTCCATTAATCACATTTTTAATTCCATGGTCCCATTTTTATGCTTCTAGCTTGTACTACTTTCTATTCATTTTATTATTATTATTATTATTATTATTATATTTCTGTGCTTTACTGAGCTGCTTATTCTGCTCTTCATTGATGATGAGATGAATTAGTTATGAGGCTGCCGACAGCTTCTAAAGTTTGGACAAATATTAAACCTTAGAGGAAATGATGTATGTGTTGTAGAGTTGGTGAAAAGTCAGAGGTATGTCTCTGGAAGTTGGGCGGTCGACCGGCAGTGGAGCTGCGGTCGACCGATATGTGCACACAACTCTTAGTGTGCCTCTGGAATTTGGGCGGTCGACCGGACGAAGCGCTGCGGTCGACCGCGAATTGTCCAGAGAGCAGACTGGACCTCGGGATATTTTGCGGTCGACCGGCAGTGGTGCTGCGGTCGACCGACTATCGGGTTTTGGGTTTAAGTTGGTTTTCCAGACCCGTTTTCTTTGTAACTTGTATATAAACCCCAAATCTGTTCTAGGGTTTTATGCAAGGGAGATTTTGAGCTGCCAAAGGGGATTTTCTAGGGCTTCTTTTGTTGGAGTCTATTGGAGAGATCAAGTGATCTTGTTTGAGGGTTTGGTTAGATTTGGGAGTTTTGTTCGAAGGATTCACTGTTGGATTCTTATTTGAAGAGTAGATCTACAATATGGGTGATACAAGCAGGGCTAGTTCAAGTGTTACTAGTACATCGGGGTCGGCTTTGACAAAGGCGATCCAAAATTTGAGCATCAATAACACTAAAATTGATGTCCCAAAGTTCGACGGCAAGATCAACTTCGATTTATGGAGGTGTCAAGTAATGGATGCCTTGGATGCACAAAATTTGGAGGAGACTCTTGAGTTTCAAGAGAAACTCGAGGAGATTGATGATAGGGTTTGGAAGAAAATGCACAGTAGGGCTTGTGGGGTTATTCGGTCATGCCTAACACCGGATCTCATTTATGATGTGATGAACGAGACTTCAGCAAAGAGATTGTGGGAAACGCTCAATGAAAAATATTTGACAAAAAGCATTGAGAATCGGCTTCACTTGAAGAAGAGGTTCTACCAATTCAAGATGAAGAGGGGAGTTTCCATTCGAGAGCATGTTAACGACTTCACAAAGCTAATTTCGGATATGGCCAATGTTGATATCATGGTGGAGGATGAAGACAAGGCAATGTTATTATTGTGTTCGTTGCCAAATGATGAATTTAGTACTTTTGTTCTCACTATGATAAATGGGCGAACTACAGTTAGCTACAAGGAGGTGACCTCGGCATTGGTGAATTATGAGCTGAGGAAGAATGATTGTGAGCCCTCCGAGAAGGCATCGGGTGATGCACTTGCAGTTCGTGGCCGTGCTCCAAACCGTCAAAAGTTCAACCGCTCAAAATCGAAGAATAGGGGTGGCCATAAAAGTGTTGGTAGAAATCAATGTGCCTTTTGCAAAGAAGAGGGACATTGGAAGAATGAGTGCCCAAAGTTGAAGGATAGAGCCGGGAAGCAAAGGGGGAAAGCTGTACAAGCTTCAGAGGTGAATGTTGCTAAGGTTGTTGGCGACATTTCAGATTCAGATTCTTCCGGTTATTCTTGTCCCGCACTGCCGTCAGTTTGTTATGCCGACTCTACGGAGTGGATGCTTGATTCGGGAGCTACATTTCATATTTGCCCTAAGAGGGATTGGTTTACCAACTTTGAGGAGTTGAAGAGAGGAGACGTGGTGCTCATGGGGAACGATCACGTTTGTCCTATTAGTGGGATTGGCTCAGTCAGAATCAGAATGCATGACGGGGTGACTAGGGAATTGAAAGATGTGAGGTTCGTGCCGCAGTTGACGAAGAACCTCATTTCTCTTGGGACTTTGGAGGCATCCGGTTATAGAGTGATATTAGAGGATGCTAGTTTGAAGGTCATGAAGTGGTCCATGGTGGTGATGCGAGGTGTCAGGGAAAGCAACCTATACTACTTGAAGGGAAAGACAGTTACAGGGGGTCTGGCTGCTTCTATCACCACAGAGGAGGACACTACCACACTATGGCACATGAGGCTTGGACACACAGGTGAAAAGTCCCTTCAGTCATTGGCAAAACAGGGGCTATTGAAAGGTGCAAATACCTGCAAGATGGAGCTGTGTGAGCATTGCATACTTGGGAAGAAGACAAAAGTGAAGTTTGGCACCGCAATTCACAACACCCAAGATATATTAGACTACATTCACACAGATGTTTGGGGCCCTTCTAAGCACACATCGCTTGGTGGGGCAAATTATTTTGTCACTTTCATTGATGATTATTCCAGGAGGAATTGGGTATATACCATGAAGCATAAACATAAGGTCCTGGATATATTTGTGGAATGGAAGAAGAAAGTGGAGCTGCAGACAGGTAGAAAGGTGAAGACTCTTCGTTCAGACAATGGTGGAGAGTACAAGAGTGATCCATTTCTGCAGTTTTGCCGGGATCACGGCATTAGAAGGCATTTCACAGTTAGAGAGACACCGCAACAGAATGGGGTGGCAGAGAGGCTGAACCGTACCTTGCTGGAGAAGGTGCGATGTATGATGACGCAGAGTGGTTTGGCTAGATCCTTTTGGGCCGAGGCGTTAGTTTATGCGAGCCGTCTCATTAACAGGTTGCCGTGCACTGCGATATAGGGGAAGACTCCTTTGGAGCGTTGGTCTGGTTCTGTGGCTAGTGATTATGAGACTCTTCGGATTTTTGGGTGTCCAGCTTATTTCCATGTTAGTGATGGGAAGTTGAATCCGAGAGCAAGGAAGGCTATCTTTGTGGGATTTAGAGAAGGTGTAAAAGGTTTCAAATTATGGGATCCACAAGACAAGAAGATGATCATTAGCAGAGATGTCACATTCGATGAGGCGTACATGATGAAGCCTCGAGTTCCTCAGCAGGTGGAGGAAGATCAGACAGGAGGGATATCGCAGCAGGTGGAGGATGATGTGACTCCACCCACTCCAGTTGGCACTGTTCCCATTGAGACTCCTACAGAGGTGACACAGGGAGGAGATGAGATGACAGTCGGGCATTTGGGGGATACAGTGGATGGCGAGGCTCAGGAGCAGGGTCATGCTCAGGGGTCCATTGCAGCAGATAGACCGAGGAGAGAGATTCGTCGGCCAGCGAGATATGATGATGTCATGGTGGCATATGCTTTATCGGTGGAGGTCGTTGATGATCTGATTCCTGCCACATTCAGGGAGGCAGAGTCCAGTCCTGATTCCATTAGGTGGAGGAATGCTATGGAGGAGGAGATGCAATCTCTTCAGAAGAACGACACTTGGGAACTTGCACAGCTACCTAAGGGTAAGAAAGCTATTGGTTGCAAGTGGGTGTATGCTAAGAAGGAGGGATCTTCTATTGGGGACATTCGATATAAGGCCAGATTGGTTGCCAAGGGATATGCACAGGTTGAAGGTGTTGATTACAACGATGTGTTTTCACCCGTTGTGAAGCATTCGTCGATTCGGATACTATTGGCATTGGTGGCACAGCTGGACTTAGATTTGGTCCAAATGGACGTGAAGACGGCCTTTCTACATGGAGACTTAGACGAGGAGATCTACATGACACAACCTATGGGGTTTAAAGCTGCAGGAAGGGAAAATTTGGTGTGCAAATTGAGGAAATCTCTTTATGGACTGAAGTAATCACCGCGACAGTGGTACAAGAGATTTGATAGCTTTATGATTGGCCAAGGATACATGAGGAGCCCTTATGACCCATGTGTTTATATGCGCAAGCTACAGGATGGTGAGCACATTTATTTGTTATTGTATGTTGATGATATGCTCATAGCTTCCAGGAATACTTCAGCTATTGGGAAATTGAAAAAGGAGCTGTCATCAGAATTTGAGATGAAGGACCTGGGAGAAGCTAAGAAGATACTGGGTATGGAGATTGAGCGAGACAGGGTGAAGGGGAGATTGAAGCTTACACAGAAGAGTTACTTGCAGAAGATGCTGAAGAAATTCAGTTTTGAGGGTAATACCAAGGTGGTGAGTACTCCATTAGCTCCCCACTTTAAGCTTTCAGCTTTGATGTCACCAGTTTCAGTGGAGGATAGGGACTACATGTCCAAGGTTCCATACGCCAGCGCAGTGGGTAGCTTGATGTATGCTATGGTGTGTACTAGGCCAGATTTGTCACAGGCCGTGAGCATGGTATCTAGGTACATGCACAACCCCGGGAAGGGGCATTGGGAGGCCGTGAAGTGGATTCTACGGTATATTAAGGGTACCGTGGATGTTGGGTTGATATTTGCGAAGAATGATGAGGCAGGGCAGAATTGTATTGGCTACGTGGATTCAGACTATGCTGGAGATCTTGACAAGCGTCGGTCAACTACAGGTTATGTGTTTACATTGGCTAGTGCACCGGTGTGTTGGCGATGCACTCTTCAGTCTACAGTGGCGCTTTCTACTACGGAGGCGGAATATATGGCGGTGACTGAAGCAGTGAAGGAGGCTTTGTGGCTACATGGCTTGTTGGATGATTTGGGGATTGCACAGGAGACCATTCAGGTACATTGTGATAGTATGTCAGCTATCTATTTGGCGAAGAACCAAGTCTACCATGCACGCACGAAGCACATTGATGTCAGATTTCACTTTGTACGTGACGTATTAGATGATGGTGATGTCACGTTGGAGAAGGTCCACACTAAGGATAACCCTGCTGATATGTTGACCAAAGTTGTACCAGGTGTGAAGTTTGGTCACTGTTTGAATTTATTGAACATTCTTCGTTGTTGAGGCCGTTGGCGGCCATTTGGATGAACTACGTTCGGCTTGATTCCTTGGGCAAGAGGATACGTAGGCAGTCTTGCAGATGCAGCCGGTTGAAGTTGATTGGGGGTGTTTTGGTGTCGGCTCAGTTTTGGGATAAACGTTCGCCGAGGTGGAGATTTGTAGAGTTGGTGAAAAGTCAGAGGTATGTCTCTGGAAGTTGGGCGGTCGACCGATATGTGCACACAACTCTTAGTGTGCCTCTGGAATTTGGGCGGTCGACCGGACGAAGCGCTGCGGTCGACCGCGAATTGTCCAGAGAGCAGACTGGACCTCGGGATATTTTGCGGTCGACCGGCAGTGGTGCTGCGGTCGACCGACTATCGGGTTTTGGGTTTAAGTTGGTTTTCCAGACCCGTTTTCTTTGTAACTTGTATATAAACCCCAAATCTGTTCTAGGGTTTTATGCAAGGGAGATTTTGAGCTGCCAAAGGGGATTTTCTAGGGCTTCTTTTGTTGGAGTCTATTGGAGAGATCAAGTGATCTTGTTTGAGGGTTTTGGGTAAGATTTGTAACCCTAATTTGTATTCCCCTTTGATTTGATTAGTGAAACTCCCCCCTCCTTGCCCCGTGGACGTAGGCACATTGCCGAACCACGTATATCTTGTGTTCTTGCTGTGATTGGTTGGCTTGTGTCTATTGTGGTCTATTTTGTTCTTGTGTGTGCTATTGTTTTGGCTATTCGAGGCTTCCGCGGCGCACAACATGTCTTACTTACCCCCTCATGCATTAAGTTTACATTGTGAAATTGTCATCCCATTTGGCACAAAGATTCTGAAAATATTACCAAAGACTGTAACATTAACGCATGAGGGAATAGTTAGTAAGACGTGCATTATCTCCTAGCACAAATTAAATAATGCACCATCTAACATTAATGCATGAGGGAATAGTTGTAATTGGTTTATCATATATTTAAAACTTTATCTTTATATATATATTTATATATCTTTAGATTATGGTAGATTAAATTGAATTGAATGAAAAATTTCAATTTGATTCATCTCTAACTTTCAACTTTTCCAAATATTCAAGTTGTACTAACTATTACGTACTCACCAAAAATCTACTAAGAGTTACACTGTTACCTTTTCGCAATAAATTTGCTCTTTGGACCACGGCTATGCCGTAAACACACTTAAACAGTTAAACCTTATAAAGAGAATTTTTTTTAGCACAGTTAGTATGAATGTTTCTTTATTCATGAGAGGTATAGTTGAAGAATTTCGAACTATATGTAAAGCACATAGACTAAATTCACACTAATCCAATATAAAATGCGCGAATTTTATACGCAGTTAAGTTTTTGAAACTAGTCAATGAATGCAATAAGTACATTTAAACTAAATTAAGAGAAACTTTTGACTTATTCTAACTACTGACAGTTTTTTGCTGTTTGGAAGAAAAACAATTGGTGAAATTAATTAGCTTCTCAAATACATATTGGTGAAATTTCTCTTTTATTTTTGAATGCTTGAGAAGAAATTTATATTCATGTCTATATATAGCTGTGTAGACAATACGTACATATGAGCTGAAAACCTATAGAATATGTTGCAACAAATAATGAAAATCTTGAGAGAAAATATATAGTAATACCAATTTCTTAATTTGAGAAACTAATTGATATTGATGAAATCTTATTAATATATAGTAATCACTAGTAGAAAATCAAGTATTCTAGACGGAATATTCTAGACGGAATTTTTTCCGTCTAGAATGTATTAAACTAGACGGAAATGTTCCGTCTAGAATATTCCGTCTAGAATAAAACATTCTAGACGGAAAATTCCGTCTAGAATAGTATTCTAGACGGTTTTTTATTTTTTTAAAATAACCAAGTGTTCTAGACGGAAATTTCCGTCTAGGATACATCCTAGACGGAAATTTCCGTCTAGGATGTTTTGGCTCATCAAAAAAAAAAAATAAAAAAAACCCCCCCCCCCCAAATCGAAAATCCCCCGCTCCCCCAACCCAAAATAAACACCGATCTTCGTTCTCTCTCTCCTGCCTTCACCCAAAAATCCCCATATCCTCAGCCCCTTTATCCCCTTCCTCCTCATCACCTTCACCGTCCGCCACCAGCTCCTCCACCGCTCCTCTTCCATGACCAGCACCACCATCGCCTCGCTCACCCTCCAACACCTGACCAGCCGCCTCTCCTCTTCTCACCGCCGCTCCTCCCACCCCGGTCAACCCCTCCGACCAGCAGCAACGCCGCTCCACCTGCCACCTTTCATAACCGCAGTCACCATCCGCCTCCCCGACATCCCTCCGCCGCCCAATCAGCCCTCCGACGACCCCCGGCTTCCCCCGAGTCCAGAGCCAACATCTCGGAGGCTTTCATCTTGTGCACATCAGCAGATTTGTTGATTCTAGCTAACTGGTGAGTGCTCTCTCAGCCTCATTTCGATTTGGGTTTTTCTCATTCTCATTAGATTTCTGATTTTTTATGTTCATAATGTTGTTGAGCAATCTCAATTCACTCCTTGAAGCATAAAAATCCTGTCTTTTGGGCATGTCTAGCGATTTTGATTACGCCAACTAGAAATGGAACTCCCCTTGAATTGGGTGCTTTCATTGTTCAGAGAAATTTAGGTTTTTCTTAGCATTTCGAATTCACTTTATAGAGATTTTTAATTGAGGATCTTTAGGGATTCAGTTGTTTGAAATGAAAAATTCAATCTTTTAGCTCTACGTTTTCTGTAATCTGCATTGGAATTGCAGTTATTTATATTATACTTCCGGGGTCTAGCTAAGAAACTGAGTTCTTCTTTGCAAAATATTGATTCTACACTCATTATAACTTTTGAATCTTACAGTATTTCAACTGATTTTTAGTGTCATTCTCATGGAGATTCACCTCAAGAATCTCTTTACAAGATTCCAAGACCAGTTTGGATCTGGACCAGGGCTCAGCCCAAGCTCAGGGACTTGCCTTCTCAACGTCGAAGGCATTTCCCCGGACCCCTTCCGCCTCCACCACCTCTCCCGCCTCCTCTCTTCCTCACCGGACCCCTTCCCGAACTCCCACAACCTCTCCTCCGCGTGCCACCTCATCTCCTCCTCCGCCGCCACAGTCGGCCGTGATCGTACCCTTCTTCCTCCCTCTCCCCTCTCTATCTACTTCCTTCTAAAATAACTGAGAGGATCCCTCTGCCTCGGCCTCGGCAGCGTCGTCGCCGGCAATTAGGAGCTTGGCGACGAGCGTGAGGATGGAGGGGTTGAGCTCCAGGTCCAAGGGCGGCGGCGGCGTCGAGCCGGCAGACCATTTGTCCAAAGCATGCTTGTGGTTAAATTTTATTATATTATTTAGTAGAAATGAAAACCAAAGGTCTCACTTAAAACCATTATTTTTTTGAATAAATTAACAAAAAAATATTTGTTATATAATAGGATTTAAACTAGAACAGGTCAACCATTGATATGTTGCTGATTCTTTTTTATGTAAACATGTGTTAATTGGATTGCTCTTTTGATGTATGCTAAGCATCACTAGTTTATATGCAACTCACAAATTTATGAATTTATTTATTTAGATATTAAAAAAACTTAAGAGTTGTATGCTATTTGCATTGCTTGTTATATGTCTACATCTCTTGCATATACTTGAGCTATTTACCCATATTTAATTTGCTGTTTTTATCTTTGGTGCAGGTTACATATGTTGGTGCAGGTTACACATATTCAAACAAATAAGAGGGAGGAATGGGTGCCAAAGATCAGACAAAGAAAAAGAAACTGAAAAATGAATAAGAACAACGATATACTTGAGCTATGAGTAACTGTAAGTTTATAATGCTATAACTTTGTGTTTATTTAGTGTGTTTAACACATTATTTGTATTGTTTATAATTGAATTTTCCTCTTCAGCTCACCCAGAGACTTGGAATCCAATATGGTATGTATCAAGGTAAGGATCGCAATTAGAAGTCTGATGATAATTTTATACTTTTCATGCTATGTACTCTCTGAACTTTTCTAGGTTAAATCTTTGTTCTTCAAACATGTAAAATGAAATAATTAGCTGTCAGGACTATTTAAACCATCATTGCGCGAATAGATGGCTTGCTTTATTCTTTGTTCTTTTATGGTTTTATGCATAGATATTTTGAATAATGCGTAGTTTATGATATCTTTGTAGGTGGATATAGAAGAGTGCCGAAGCTTAGCAAAGTCAGAGAACATTAGCACAACGCCGGCCTTCAAAATTTACAAGAATGGTTCAAATGTCAAAGATATTGCAGGATCTGACTTCAATCAGCTATTAGCTAGAGCACTACATTAAAAGTTTTGAAACTTTAGGGGTGAGCTTGTAATGTGGGGAAACTTTAGCATGAAAAAAAGTGTAAATTGTTCAAGTATCTAATAGCTTGTAATGTCGGGAAACTTATATTTTATATGTATATTGAATTAGTATTGGAACTTTAATGTTGTAATTGTTTGTTTTAATAATATATATAATTAATTTATATGAATATAATTTAGTTGTTCTTCAATATTGTGTACATGACCCAAAAGCAGATTCTGAAAAAAAAAACACTGTAGCAAGTATCCTAGACGGAAATTCCATCTAGGATGCTGAAATTCCGTCTAGGATACCTTTTTAAAATTAAAAAAATTAAAAAAACAATTTCCGTCTAGAATAATCATTCTAGACGGAAATTTCCGTCTAGAATAATCATTCTAGACGGAAATCTTTTCCGTCTAGGATATATTATTCTAGACGGAAATTTTCGTCTAGAATAATCCGTCTAGGATGTATTCTAGATGGTTTTGAATTCCGTCTAGAATGTATTCTAGACGGAATTTCCGTCTAGAATAATGTATCCTAGACGGAAACTTTCTAGACGGCTATTCTAGACGGAATTCCGTCTAGAATACCCATTCTAGACGAAATTTTGAGTATCCTAGACGGAATTTCCCGTCTAGGATACCTTATTTTTTAGCAGTGAATATCGATTGCTTAATTTGAGATTATCATACGAATTCCTTTTTAACCCTTAATTATCTCAAATGTTGTCCAATCTAAGAGAGAGACAACAATTTATAGCTATACTAATATCCTTCCTTACCTCACACATACCTCGCTACCATCAAAAGCCAAGAAAAACCCCAACTAGAGGCAGAATATTTTTTTCTTCACAAAAAAAAAAACTAAACATCTATGTATAATAGCTCGTCACGTGCCCAAACACGTCAACGAATACAAACCAAGCGTCGCTGTCACGTGAGCAACCAAACCCGTCCCATCCTTTTACCAAACAAATATATTTACACATCATTTCCGAAATCACCCCTCACCTTCTCACTTATTCCCTCGTAAACCTACTTTCTCTCGAAATTTTCTTACAAAAGCCCCTCACAAAATACTGATCTTACAATTTTACTCTCTCCCTCATAATTCTCAAAATCTCGCCCATCGACGGCCTCAACCCCGGCCGGTCACCCACACACCTACCCGCAATATCACCCAAAACCTCCAGCTCACCAGCATCAAAGCTCGTGCGAAGTGTAGGGTCCACAATCTCCTCCAACCGGTCCCACCCCCTCTCTCTCATCACAACCGTCAACATCTTCTCATCATCCAATCCAACGGCTGCGATTCCAGTAACCATCTCCAAGATCAACACCCCGAAGCTGTACACGTCGCTCTTTTTTGAGATTATACCGGTTCGCAAGTAGTGTGGGTAGGGGTGAGCATGGTTCGGTTCAAACTGAAAAAACCGACCGAACCGACCCGAAATTAGCAGTTCGGTTCGGTTTTGTTTGTAGATCGGTTCGGGTCGGGTTTAAAATTTTTTAGCCCGAACCGCCCGAACCGACCGCATTACTAATAACCTTTTAATTTTTTAACCCGTACCCATTACAAACCCGACCCGTTCACTCATCCTAAACCCTAAATCCAAGCCCTCACGCTACAGCCGCCACCCCTTCCTCAGTTCTTCTCTCTCACTCTCTCTCTGTCCTCCCTCCGCAGTTCCGCCGTCACCCGCAAACCGCACTTCATCTCTTTCTCTATCCGCACTTCCCCCCTCTGATCTCTCTCGCTGGGGGATTGCGAACGGCGGGTGTGGAGGGTGAAACAGAAGAAAAAACATGCCCTCAAAATGGACAAGCTTGACCTCTCTCACTCACTCACTATATACTCTAAAAAATAGAAGCAAAACCCACAAAGCTCTCAGCTTGCCAAGGAAAAATGAGCTCTGTTAACGAAGACCTCAAGGGCCAAAGAGGGGTTCTTCCCCCTTCTTTCAAATTTTCAATTTTGGTTTCTTCTTTCACTGGCTTCGGTTTCTTCTGTTAACCCTTTCTTAATTTTTGAGAACATTAATCTTCATCTCTTGCGTTCATGTTGCTAACTTCCAGCAAATTCTCGTTGACCCAACACAAAAAAACCCTCTTCTTTTAATTTTTGCCTGTCTTTATGCCATCAGCTAGCTTCTCCAATTATTTGGGTTCATGTCCTTCTTTACCTCAAACTACTGTAGGATGGTGAATCTGATGGCTCAAAGTTCACGAAGTTTTCTGGACCAAGGGATTCTGATGGACAACCTGAAGCAGATAGAGAAGTCGACGGGAGGCATGCTTCGAGAGCAAAGAATGGGTCAATAGCTATACTTTTTATTGTTTTTATACATTTTGCTTTACTCTTGCATTCTATTTGTCTTCTTCCTACATGTTCTGTAATATTCAATGTAGAGATGCATTTTTCTCCCCCTTTTGTTGGATTATGGCAGCTTGGCTGTTTAAGTTCGATGAAGTTAGAACCGACAAACCGAACCGAACCGCACCGAACCGACTTGCAACGGTTCGGTTCGGTTTTGAGTAATGGTTGGTTCGGTTCGGTTGTTTAAAATTTGATAAAAACCGAACCGAACCGAACCGTGCTCAGCCCTAAGTGTGGGTCCGCGTAACCGGGAGACCCGACCATGTGACCGACAGC
>NC_033801.1:4520340-4549541 GCF_001876935.1 Asparagus officinalis | reverse complement strand
TCGGGCGCCGTTACAGTGGAGTTTCTCGTGGAGGGTCCCGTTCGATACGTATTCGAATACGAGTACTCCTTGGTCTGCAACAATAAAAATTCGGAATTCGTTAATGAATTTGTCTAAATAAAAAATTTACCCAATTTTTATTTTAAACTCACCTATTTCGTTAGTTATTATTATTATATACAGTAGGTTACAAAACTATAGCAACTTCAAAAGAAATATAGCAGCAACTTGTAACGAAGTAATATCATATGCCAACTAATTTAGTTGGGCATTTTGGGTTTTAATAATGATTTAAAAAAGTTGATGAGTTCAACCATAATTAATTTGGTTAAAAATTGGGTTCATAGGTCAAAAAAAAAAAAAAAAAAAGCCACAGACGCACACACAAAAGTTTATCTAGGAGATAGTGAGGGATCGCTTAAACTCACCGCCGTCATCGGAGTAACCGAGCAGCTCGACAATATTGGGATGAGTCGCGTGAAGCAAAACATCACGCTCCTGAAGAAAAGCGCGGTAAAGCCTCTCGCTGCTGTGCTGGACTTTAAAAGCCGCGAGCGTAAAGTTACCGGTGACGACTCTCATTCGTCCACGCACGCGAACTTCCTAACCGCCGAAACGACGCCATTGCCCACGTCGCCCGCACGCTTCTCCAAGTCATCGTCGCCGCGGCAGCAGGGTACGATGCACCTGCGGAGGAACATTAGGAGGAGGAGGGGGTGCTGACGTCGCGAGGGAGAGGGAGAGGGAGAGGAGGAGAGAGAGAGAGACGCATACAATGAAGGGGAGTGGGGGGTTTTTGTATTGGGGAATTGGGAGAGAGGTCCCAAGAGAGATCTGGATCTCAATAATGGAAACTCTAGAATAATGAGAAAATGATTAAAAAAAAAACCCTGCGCTATTGGGTAACGGTAATGCGAAGGTAGGAGAGGGGGGGAGGATGGAGGGATTAATTTATAGGAGGTAGTGTTTTGTAATTTTTGGAACGAGGGCGGGGGTTCTATTAACTTAATTTAATTTAATTTAATTTACGCCATTGAAATTAGGGTCCATGAGATTTAGAGGTCAGTCATTTTGGGGCTTGCGACGTGGTTGTTAGGTCCTCTCGAGCGTCATCCTCCATCTTTCGTTCCTTTCTTACTTTTTTTCCATCTTTAATATTCTTTCCTTTATCTTGAAAAAGAGGCTTTCTTGGTAGCAATGAATTATGAGCATGTGTATTGCCAGTGATTCAATGAACAATAATATTAGTTTATTGGAAATTATTATGAAACCATTGAATGGTTCAATTTAATTATTAGAGGTTCGGCTCATTTTGCTGTGAATATATAGGTTCATCGGACCACTTAGTTGTAAGACATATTAGATAATTGTATCAGAGCAAATGCATCTAAATTAAGCTAACTGAAAAAAATAAAAACAAAAAAAATAGAATTCATGTAGTTAACAGTAAAAATTTAAGATATATAAATGTATCTATATTTTGAGTCGTGCACATTCAAGCGTTTCTCTAAAATGCATGCTGCTGCAATCGATTATTCCTCAAATATTCGACTTTTACATCTACATCTTAGATGTTGAGTATTAAATCCAATACATAGAGAAACAATAACTAGTTGAGATCCAAATTGAGGAACAATGTACACACTTGAATATGTCTTAGAAGATGAATTGGTAGTTTGTAGAACTAACCTTTTTTAGTAACATATCTATCTCACGATATTTCATTAGCGACGGTGACTCAAATTCCGAATCCATAAATGAAGTTATCTAACGTAAAAGGATATCTGTGGTCACGTTACAATAATAATGGAATTGTCTTTTCATCTCCAATGCAATGACACATGCAAAAGAATAGTCCAATCGCCAACATCTTTTTCATCAAAAGAAAACAACAATGTTCATTAATTTGGCTAGCAAACGGGACAGTTAAGGGTTACAGGCTTTTGACCCCTTTCTAATTTTTTTTTTGGAAGAACTTGCTTAGATTCTAGCGGATGTTAAGAGTAAGAGCAAGATTTGGAAGAATATGTGAGGAGAGAGAAAGAGAGTATATTTTTTTCAATTGATAGTAGTATATACTTCTGGCTGGTCAAAAGAAAGCTGCAAAAGTCACCAACCACATTTTTTTCCCTCCGTAGTGTAGATCGTGACTTTACTTTAACGACAAGGCCAAGGTAAGGGAAGAATTTTGTGTGACTTGAGAGAGAATTTTTTTTTTTTTTAAATTAGTGTGGAGTATAAAGATGCCTTTTACTTTTTTACTTCATTTATTTATTTATTAATTAATACACAAAAGAGAGCTCTGTTTCACAAGAAATGCCGGCATATGTAGATATTGAGCATTGATAGCGATTGAAAAGTAGACGGAGTAGTACCGATTAAAGGTGTTTTTTTTTTTAGATTTTCACTTGTACATAAAGTTAATATAATAAAGTTGTATCATGTTAGGATATATAACTATAATTCTCAAGCGAGAATTTTTGATATAATGGTTAAAAGGACATTCATATGTTATTAGAGCCAACATCTGTACGAATCTTATTGGTCACGAATTTGATGTGGATTTAAAATTTTTTTATCGCTACGTGAGTCAAAAAATATAGCGTTTGACCTGCGGGGGTATGTTAGAATATAAAACTAGGAGGTATGTTAAAATACAAAACCTCCATAGCCCTCCAGATTTATCATAACTTCATAGTTTTAACAAATTAGATCTCCAGAAGTAAAATTCTAGTTTTGAACCAATTTAGATCTATAATTAGAAGGTGGTTACATACTTTCATATGATCATTTCTTTAAACACCTTCTCGAATGTCCAAAAGTGGGGAAATCCAAGACTTTCGTTGACATCTTTATTTCAATTGGAAAAAAAAGGAGCCATGACGTGTATTGTGAGCCTCTGTTGAATTTGTTGAGTTCTTGAGTACATGCTAAAGGGAAAAGCTTTAATTTTTAGGGAGGAGACTACTTTTGGAGAAAAATTAAAATCTAATAACACTATATTTATGCGAATAAAAGAGAGAAATTAAAATGGGCTTCGTAGTTTGAGTCCGTGTCTTATAATATATGACATCCCAACCTATATGATGTACATCTCTCATCTTTAACATATTCTAAACACGCGAGACTTGTTGATACAAACCACTAACCGAGTCTTTACCCTTGTGAGTTGTGCTCTACAGAATCAAATTAAAAAAAAAAAAAACAAAGGCAGTGATGCTATAAATCATAATATATTGACAAAAATGGAAAACTAAATCTAATTCAAAACCCATGAATAAGACACTTTCCTACCTCCTAAATTAAGCCGCCGGCAACATTATAAAAGCCAAAAGCATTGAAAATGTGCATAGGCTATTCATAATACTACGAGCCTACGATGTATATAATCTTAGAGATGAAGTAGCTTCTGACCTATCAATTCTAATTGTCATTCTAAATATTTTTCACTACATAATAATGCGTATCAGCAAAAAAATTACAATATAAGGATCAGAGAATAAAGTTTCTCACATGCATTCTTTATTGAAGATATCTTTTTCTTAAAAAAAAAACAAAGAATATATCTTTTAAGCATATCGGTACACTTTTTACAAATACAAATATCATAAAGAATATTAAGCTGGCTTCAAGTCCAAAAGTATTTCAAAATTCTAATATCTACGAAGCAATTTTATTATTATTACGATGAGTAGTCAACTAAATCAACTATTTACTCACATTCGCACTAATTTAAGAAGATGCAAATACATGAATGTATATATATATTCTTCTTAGACTAATGTATCACGTACATAGTAATTTGCTTTCAATGATTGGTAGCCCCAAGTGGTCTGCGAATGCAGTGGCAATTTTTGTGCCTTGGTAAGGTTCCCCTTATATCCAAAATAAATAAATAAATAAATAAAATCAACTTATATTCTTGCCTGATTTTTTTGTTCTACAGTTAACATCCATCACTCCTGTTGAATTCTTTTTTTCTTTTTATTTATTATTTCGAAAGGGCGGCAGATCGTCCCGGCCCACTATAAGCCCAATAACATGCAACAATGTGTTTGTTTTACATTGAAGTTGAGGCTACAAGGGCCCAGTATAGCTCTAGCTTCTTGGGCCTTAGGTCCACATACTGCCCCAATATCCCTCGGTGTGTTTACTTGTTTGGTTTTGGTCAGGGAAGGCAATTGTCCATTCCTATTTACCTACCTGGCCCGTTCATTTTTGGCCCGTTTAAAGCTCACTCGTTTAGTTAAATTGGGTTTCATTTACCCGCCCGTATTCCCACAACCAAAACCCTAAAACCCCTAAAATGTCCTCTTTCTCTTTCTAGGGCAGCTGAGCTCCTCATCATCCCGATCCCAATCCCTCCTCCTCCGCCTCCTCCTCCGCCGCCTCAACCGCCTCTCGAACCCAGAGGCTCCGACGCCGCCTCCGCCACGGCATCACCTCTTCCGCTGAAGTCGCCGCCACTTCCTGCGATAACAATCTTTCTCTCAGGTGAATCCCAATCTCAAATATTTCGATAAAATTCAGTCAAAAATTTCTATCTAAATTCTAAATGCACATATCGTGATCTCGGATCTAGGTTTTGCCCTAAAAATTTGACCGTTCCTTTCATGTGAAATTTTCTGTGTTCATCTGTGCATAAGATTTTTTTTTTTGCGTTTTTTAAAATATATTTGTTTCTTAATTTACTACAATATAGTGTATGCATTTTTTGGACTATTTTTGTGTAATTAGCTATATTCAAATATGCTTATATATAAGATTATTTTTATATCAAAATTTAGGTAATAGAAAGGGTAGAGTGATCAGTTAATTCATCAATGAAAAAACAAAATTTAGAAGTTTTACATTAGTTAATTACCTACAAATTGAGCAAGATGATAAAAAATTGGGATAATTCAATGGATTTAAATCACCATAACTCATGCCAAACTTCTTACAGAGTTTCTTTACCTAATACAAAAGAAATTAAAATGCTATTATCTACAAGATTTTAGTTAGTATATTGGTGAAAAACATTGTAAGGCATAGTTAATTTACTAATATTTTTAATGAAAAAGGAGCGTGAACAGCTGGTGTGATGTGCTGATTCTAGAATAAAGCCACAGTGAGAGGGAAAGCTATTATGCCGTAAATGAAGAGAGGACCAACTTGCTCACTGATATTTTTTTTTCAATGGAAGAATAAACAAGGAAATGACTTTATAAGAGCCTAAAGAACTAAATAACAAAGAGATGCAATATAGCTTAATGCGCAAATATTAGCTTACATTGTTGAAGATTCTTCTGATATCTATTTGTTAATTTATCATAAACGTTATAGCATATATGCATGTGAAACACGAATGGTAAAACAATGGTAATACTATCAAGTCACTGGTATTAGAATATGAAATTATTACCCTCAAATTCAATAAGGACTTTCAAACCATATGACATCAACCCATTTTCAAATTTTATGCGACCTAGCCTCTACTTAAAGCTCATTAGCTCCTCCTGGTTAGACTTGATTTCTCCTAGCATAAAAGGGGCACTCGACTCGGGGGGAACTTGCTAGGTTATAAAGTTATAATCCTAATTAAACCTCATCAAATCTTCAAAATTGAGATGTAATATCCTACAAACTAGTACAAAAGTACAAATGCTAGAATGTTACGTTTCAAGAAGAGCAAGAGAAGAAAAGTAGGTTGGATGTATTTATTTGTGGAGATCAGATACGCAAAGGGGCTCTTTTCCAGTAGTAATATGCTTATTTGATAATATTGCATCAGTTGTGCACTCAATTATTTTCTTTTGTTGGAGATGCTTTACTTCAACAACATCAGGTTACATTAGTGAGATCTTATATCATTAGTTCTCAACCAATTTTTGTATACCCAAATTCATTAAATAGCTAATCTTTATGTTTGTAGGAATTTGTATGTTTATCATTTATCATAAATTATTAATATGTGATCAAAGTGCATGGAGCTACCTTAGTATTGGTCCATTTGATGTTAATATCCTTCGAAGATTATTCTACTCATTTACTAGCGCAAACATAAACATAAAGAAGGAAACCAACAATTTCTAGCATATAAAAACTTGTGAAAGATTGTTTTCTTTTCTGAAAGATGAGTAGAAAGCAAATGGTCCAATAGTATATATCGCAGTATTACATTTCTTTGGGCCTTTAGGATGTTTTTTGGGGAATATTTCCTTTCTGAAAAGTTGGGGAGATAAATTTTCTTTTATCAGTTTGAAGATCTCATGTTACTTGCTAATCCCTTTTACTAACTTTCCTATGGTTCTAAAAGTTATGATGTTATGATGTTTTGATCTACATCTAAACATTTCTTTGGGCCTTTATGATCACATGTCCGATGTAAATGTCTGTTTTCAGTAACAAATTGGCCAAAGTGTCTCTGTTCTCGCTTCTAGCAGACCGAACCTTCCAAGTGATTCATGAAACAATGAAATATCGTGAAAATTCCAGTCTGTATGGTCCATACTAGATTCCCTTGGACCCTTTGCCATTTGCATACCTCCTAACATATACAAGGTTTTAAATGTCGGCCGACATGTCCGACATGTCGGCCGACATACCGGTTTGAGAGCTTGACCGACACGACATGGACGTTTTCAACTCGTATGTCGGTTTTCAGAGCCAAATCGGAAATATCAGGGTCATATCGGGCATATCGGCCTATTTTTTAGCTTTAAAAAATCGGCCGATATGGTACTTTTTTTTAAGATCTGTTTTTTGTTATCAGGTTTGAATTTAGTGATAAATATCCAAACCCATTTGACCCGTTCTCATGTTTAAGGGTTTCTTATGAACCAGATAGAAAGAATTTATGAACCCAAATCCATATATTATTTACTTTTTTATATGTTTAGTCCATAGAATTTATAAAATCTTCTTATATTGAATATATGAATGCTTAGATTACATTTAGGACATGATATTATACATATACGTATTACCCGATATGACAATCCGATATTTAGTTAATATCCCCCGATATATCCCCGATTTCCGCTATCCGACATGGATTTCAGCCATCCGACATGAACATGACATCCGACATTTAAAACCTTGAACATAAATGGAGGCTTGAGCATCAAGCCTCTCTTAGCAGTTATCAATAAATGTCTACCAAAGGTTCATGGTTGTTATTTGTTATATGTTTTGTGCCACTTTTATTTTGCTTAGTTGTAATTTAAGAGTTTCTTTATTATGTGTTTGCTATCCAAAATTGATGTGCTATTAAATTAATTTTTTCAGCTATCATGTCTTTAAATGATCAATTTAGCATCTATGATAATTGTAGTGATGATGAGAGTACTTCTAAACGTAAAAGAGGACAAACATCAAAAGTTTGGGATCACTTTACAAAATTACCTACCGATGATGACGAGAAAACTAAAGTTCAATGTAATATGTGTAATCATATTTATGTTGGTAGTCACGACACTAAGACAATGTTGAGGCATATGGATTCTTGCTCGAAAAAAAACTTAGATGAGGCTGATTCTTCAAGGAAAAATATGCTACTAAATCAAGAAAAATATAGAGAAATGCTTGCTAGAGTAATTACATTGCATGGTTATCCATTCATTTTTGTCGAACATCGAGGAAACCGTGAGTTGCATATTTTTTAAAATTTAAAGTCAAACATATTTCCACGAACATTGCTAAAACAGATTTGGTCAAGTTGTACAAGAAAGAGAGAAAAACTTAAACATGCTTTAAAGATCGTTCCTAGTAGAAATTGTCTAACCACGGATTTATGGATCTCTTCCACCTCCAACTACTATATGTCTCTCACTGCAGATTATGTTGATGACTGTTGGATGTTGCAGAATAAGATATTAGCTCTATCTCATGTTCCACCCCCATATAGTGGAGCAATTCTAGTAGAGAAGCTATTTCATTTGTTGAAGGATTGGGGTATTGAAAATAGAATTTTTACTGTTACTTTGGACAATGCAGCATATAATGATGCTTTCATGAAAATTTTAAAAGACCATCTAGTTTTAGAAGATCATTTTGTTAGTAATGGTGATTTTTTGCATGTGCGGTGTTCTCATATTCTAAATATTGTTGTGCAAGATGGGCTAAAGGTTATTGATAAATCATTGTCTAAGATAAGAGAATGCATCAAGTATGTGAAGAGTCTCCTGAAAGAAAAAGAAGTTTGCAGAGTGCATTGCACAAACTTAATTGAAGCTGTTAATGAACTTAAATAAAGCAATGGTAATGTAAAGTTTGTGTCAATGTGATTTGTATCATGTTCTCATGTGATATATTATTGTATTTATTAGTATTTTATCACAAACCAAGCATCAGGTCATGAGTAGCGATTGCTGGTTTTAGCTCTTGAAGTTTGGATTAAACTCTACATTTTTGTTCTTTATTGTAAATATATATGTTACACAGAGCCTAATATATTATGTATTACATTATCTGTATATTTGCTAATAAAATTCTTTTGACTCATTTGTTGAATAAGAATTCTATTTTTAGTTTCTAATTCTCAAAGAATTCTATTTGGGAAAAAGAACTCTTAGAAATTCTGCAAAAAAACCCTCAAAAGGTTGTAAACCCCCCCAAAAAGTTTGCAAAAAATACTCAAAAAATCTGCAAAAGACCCGTAAAAAGTTTGCAAAGAGCCCAAAAATGTTTGCAAAACACCCTAAAAAGTTACAAAAAGTCCCCAAAATTTTGCAAACCCCCCCAATAGTTTACAAAAAGCCCCCCAAAAGTTTACAAAAAACACCCCAAAAGTATTATATATATAGCTATTATAGTTAAATGGGCAAATGAGTGACCCGTTTATTAAATGGGTGGGCAAAAACCCGCTCATTTAGTAAATATTAAATGTGCCATAAATGGGTAAATGGGCAAAATATGCCCACCCATTTATGGTCCGTCCATTTAATACCCAAACCCACCCATTTAACACCCCTAGGTTCCGTTCTGGTCCTTCGCCCTGAAATCTCCAGCGATGTTCTCCTCGGCTCCCAACAACCGTCCTCCGCCCTCGATCGACATTCTCCTCCTCCGCACCCAGGGCTCAATTGTCATCGTCCCTTTTAATTTACTTTGTTCGCAGTAGTAGGTTATCTCTAACTTGGAATTTATTGCATCAATAAATTAAAATAATTGAATAGGATTATTCTCTGTCTCCTTCAGACCCCGAAGGACCCTAAACCCTAATCGCTAAATTCTCACGGGGAAAAATGGCTTATTTTCGAAGCTCTCATCAAGCACTCCGTCGCCTCATCGGCCAGCACCCAAACCCTAGCTCCGATCGCATCACTAATTCCTTGCTCTTCAGTGCCCAAGGCCTTCGATTTAGAAAGCTCGATGTCATTCTCACGACGGTAAAATCAAAATTTAGAAAAAAATTGAGTTTTTTTTGTATTGATTTCGATCTGATTTCGTTTGTGTTTATTTTTGTAGACGATCGATAAATTGGGGAAAGCTGGAGATACTGTGAAAGTAGCACCGGGGTATTTTCGTAATCACTTGATGCCCAAATTGCTTGCGGTTCCTAATATTGAGAAGTTTGCTTATTTAGTTCGAGAGCAACGCAAGGTTTGGCTTCTAATTTTGATTTTTGTTCTGTGTTTACTTTACACCACATTGGAGATCTCTTGAAAAGTTCTAAAACTGCTGAAAGCTGTGGAACTAAAGTGAGTGTTCCCTAATGTAGAGTTTAGAATGTCACCATCTTGAACGAGCTATGATCTAAAACATATCACAGGATTATGGTCTCTTGTTTTTCCTTCAATATTAGGAGCTGAGGATCTCAAATGAAAATGCGGTGAAATTGAACCAGGCTAACTATTCATGGATTACCATAGAAAGATGTTCGTAAAATGTTGTCAACGAAAATATGTAGATCTAATTAAATTCGACAGTCTATGTCTGAGGATAATCCTCTTTAAGTCCGGTCCTTCATCTTCAGATCGTACAAGTACTCATGTTTAAAAGAAGACTATTAAGTATGTGAAAAATGGAAGTGCAAAGGCAAGTGGAAGAATATAGGATGTGATGTAAAAAAGAGGAAAAAATAGGAGAACTATTAAAAAAAATATTTGAGAAACTATATCTTAGATGCAATGGATTGTTGTAGTGATTCCCGATGAGGGGACACACCACGTATTGGAGGCAAGAGGGATCCCGATACGATGAATGTTTAAGGTCAGTTGGGACACCATTATGAAGCATACACCAGCAGTAAAAGCCTGTTTTTGGAGGCATCCATTTGTTCTAAAGAACCCTATTCCACCAATCCTAAGAACTTCGCACTCTATTCACATATTTATAGGTCAATGTAGAGAACTCCTTTGCAGGTGTATGAAACCAACATAGACGGTGCTTGACCGAATTTATCATGTTAATAGGAGTAAGCTTTTCAAGACTCAGTTTACAAAATTCCTCGACATTACTCATGAAGGTTGCCATCTATCTGAGCTTGAGCAAAAGAAATAGATGGTCAAGGGACTACTTGTCTCCAAAGGACTGATCCTGACCAATTCTCTTAAAAAGAAACATCTTGAGAGCTAGTAATTCAAGCTGAATTTTGAGAGAAAAGAAATATGAGGCTAACCATTTGCCAAATGTGAGAAACATAGACATATTTTCGATCCAATGGATATTTACTATGCATTAAAGATGCCCAAAGTGAATCGCCTTGAAGACAAGACTATGCCAACTTGGCATGCAGGCTCCGCATAGACCGTGAAAGAGAAGTAATTCCAAGCCTTCCCTCAAAAGGAGTGCAAACAGTGGACCTAGAAACCTAATGGTGCTTCTGATTATCAGTGCTACATCATAAGAAATTTGCAAAAGTACGCTCTATACAATCAAGAGTACCTTTTGGAACTAGTAGAATAGATAGCACATGAATCGGAATGGGGCATAAAGTGCTTTTAATGAGCAAGACTTTTAATGAGCAAGACTCCAACCAAACGAGAGCAATCTTGCTTTCTAACCATTTAGGTGTTATCGCACAGAAGACCCCTACTCCAAAAATAAGAAACCCTTGCCTTACCCTTGAAAAGAGGGGCTCCCAAATACCGAAAAGATAGAGCTCTATGAGAAAATGCATTCTACGAAGCAGTGTCTATCCTCTAGCCTAGAGATCCTTGAAACTCAAGACAAAAGAGCTCTTTGAAAGATATTCTTTTGGCCCAAAGCTAATTCTTAAGTGTGCAGCAAATTGGCAAGGTTATGAACAGAGCGTTTGAGGCCATTGGTAAATAAGAACATATAAAAGCCAAGAATAGAAGGTGAGGTTACAACCCAAGAGCATCCCACATGAAACTTGTCGATCTGTAGATTCTGAATATGGAGGACAGCTAAAAACATCTTCCGTGAGAATAAATAAATCAGGGGATAGAGTATCCCCTTGATGAAGTCCATGAAAAGATTTAAAAAATCCATACTGCTGCAACTTTAATAATGAGTACTAACAATTAGACAAACACCTCTAAATTCAATCGCCCAAATCTCAAATAAACTAACTTGTGCAGAACTTGCAATAAGAAAGACTACTCGAGGCGGTTATAAGCTTTGGCCATGTCCACCTTAACATTTTGCCACAAAAACATTTTCTATTCAAATGGTGATTCATTTCATGAGCAGGACAAATATTCTCATGAATACTCCGACCCGATACAAATCTTGATTGTTCTGATGAAATTAGCCTAGGAAGGAACAATGACAACTTCATACAGAGAATCTTGGTGATGATCTTGTATGAAAAATTACACAAGCTTATACGGGCATAAATCTGAATATCTGAAAGCCTTCCCCACTTTAGGGAGCACCACCAAATTTGTAGGTGTATAAGCTCAAGGCAGGTAACCTCCTCTGAAAAAAGCTGTACAACAGCACAAACATCATCACATATAATTGATCAACATTAGATATAAAAATTACTTGTGAAACCATTTGGTCCTGGAGCTATCAATATCTGGAGATTTAACTTCTTCCTAAATTTAAGCCACATCAAGTATCAAACATAACTTTTCATTGTCAGTAGAACTGATAATAGAAGGGATGCAGTCCAACTTCAGTTGATCAACAAAGTGACTGTCTAAAGCGAACAAAGAACATAAATCCACAGCCTATGCACCTACTTGATTAAGGTCTTCACAATATGAGATATTATCTCCCTTGAGCCGAAACTGAGAGGCTATATACCTTTCTTTAATTGATGTAGTATTCCTGGCCCCATCCAAGATCCATTTCACCCAATCTTTTTCCTAATGCTATGTTTGAGAGTTTACTAGTGGAGGGGAGGGGAAAGAAGGGAAGGGGAAACAAGCTAAAGGAAAGGAATGGGAGGGGAAATGCAATAATCATGTTTGGGAGTTTAGTAAAAAGAATGGAGGGTTATTATTTATTAGCCGTTAGATCTGTATCATGGTGATCCAAAATATTTTACTTCCTCTACATACCAATTTGGAGAGGAACCAAATTATATAGAATGGATGTGAACAGATGTAAACTTTGTCACTTCCATCTCCATCCATTCTCTTTAAAAGAAATTCCCAAACAAGGTGAATCGATTTACATTCCTACCCCTACGCCTTATTAACCCTCATCCAAACAAAGCATAAAGGATATCCGTCGCTTAAGCAAGGGATTGAGCCAGAGAAACACAGACTCGTTGCAGCTCAGTATCAACTAAAAAGGACCAACATTGTAGGTTATAGTCAATAAAAAATCATGAATTTTGGGCTATATATATATATATATATATACTGCACATTGTCAAATATTTTAATTATTTACTTTAAGTTTATTTATTTTCTATAACATGGTTATCAAAAGGTTTATAATTATCATAATATATTAAAATTTTTATATTTCCATGGGTAAATTCTTGGGGTAAATTCTTGTTAGATTTAACAATTTGTCTTCCAGAAAATAATAATGTTTAAAGCCTTAAAATATTATTGATTTAAGATTAATCAGTAATTTGAATGTATAATTTCAAAATATTAATGATGTAAGGGACCAATATGGAAAAAACTATTATTATTAATAAAGAAAATAAGTTATTGAATTCATCAAAGAAATTGTAGGTTTTATCTAATCATTAATGATTTTGTTTAGTTATAAAAAAATGACTTCCACCTATTGTTTACTTCCACCTATTGTTTATCCGGTGTCCGAGTATTACATATATTCAAGAACTTTTTTCTAGAATTTTCTAAGTTAGAATGTGCAAATTCAATCAAGAACGAAAACATAAACTATGTGATCAATTCCAATTCTAAGTTAGAATGTGCAAATTCAATCAAGAACGAAAACATAAACTATGTGATCAATTCCAAAATATGCTATTGTACTCTTTTCATATCTCAACAACTATTAATTTATCTATCAAAACGATTACTCTCTAGTTTCTAAAAATTATAAAATATACTTTGAGAATGATTTATACATATTATGCACTCATATTGATTGTATTTTAACAAAATAATTCATATCCATCCAATGTCAAACAATATCCAAAAAATTATGTTAAGAAATTAGAAGAATACAGCTTCCGCAACAATACTCATATCCGAGTTATGAGCTTCATTAACTTATAAGAAGGTGAGTAATATAAAATAACAACTTAATTTACTTTATCCAATATTTATTATAAATCATGAAAGACAAGGGGATTCAGAAGGATCACATACTTATCCCAAATAAAAATTAAGCTTCTCTTAGAGATTTTTATAGCAAAAAATTTTCAGAGTTGATGTATAGGATAAATTTAAAGACAATAACCCAAATCAATTCATTGAGTGATGGTCTTGCTCAGTGTTTTCAAAGGCGCGCGCCTCATTGCGCCTCATGCGTCTTACGATGCGGGATGATGACGAAATGCCCCACATCTGATGCAGTAGCGCCTTTTGCGCCTCGCGTACATTCTTATTTTGTGTAGGGTGCATATAGTACATATCCTCATATAGTTTTATTTGTTAATATTTCAATCAAGTCTTTATACTTGATATTCCATATCTCAAAAAGCAAAATATATCCATTAGGATTTGATTTAAAAATTTATGAATTTTATTACTATGTTGGTTGTTAGCATTAGAAATTAAGGTATTATATTGTGATTTTGTAGTAAGATATTATTTATCATGATATTTTTTATATAAATTCTAAAAACATGTTCTTTCACACTTGATTACATATATTAAAAACTTATGTGTGCGGTGTGCGCCTCGCATCACTCGTGCACGCGCATCACGTTTTGCCTTGCGCATGTGCGCGTAAAGATGCTTTACGCCCCGCATTACGCTTTGCGCATTGACAACACTGGTCTTGCTATAAACTCCACTCTTATAAAACTGATGTCACACGTGCCTTAAGTTTTGCTTTTGGTTAAAGGTTGATTTTGAAAATGCCCCCTCAACTATGGGGCAAATATGAACATCCCTTCCCCCCTAAAAAAACTATTTGAAACTGTGTAAATCTCCGTCAAGTTTTGGGTATTTTGCAGGTGATCTATCTCACCGTGAAAAATTTGATTTAACCCCTCTGAACTTTTCTCACTTAGACCTAACCTCTCAAAACTAATATCACTGAGTCTTATCTATTATGTGACAAATACTTGACTTGGAAAGATCAAAATATCTCTCAACCATAAAAAGAATTACCTTGGTTTTTGCCAGATAAAAGAAAAATAGGTGATATAGAGGGAAAAATAATTGTAAATTGGTTGTTCATTTGTTACCAGTTGAGCGTTTCTTTTTAACTAAAATGACTTTCTTCAAGAGGGTATTTTGTCCAAATCACATATTGAAGTAACTATATTAAGGGGGTCTTGATAGAAGTGTAAAAGATAATAAAAGTTTTTATGAGACACGCTATAGTTGAGGGGTGTTTTCTAAAATAGCACCAAAATTGAGAGGGGTTAGTTATCTATAACACCCCTATAATAAAGGGATTTATTAAATTGAATCAGTTGAGTGGGTTTTTTGAGACAATCCCCATAATTGAGACGTTTTTAAAAAAAAATTAACTCTTCTTTTAAATATGGCTTATTTATAATTTGTTTCTTGAAATTTTAATAATTTAATATTAGTCTCTAAAATTATGACCAATTTTAAAATTTTGAGGGAATAACATAGAATTATTGGATACTTCAAATCAATGAACTAATATCTAAATAATTTTCACATATTTGCTCTTATAGACATTGTATTAAACATTAGTTGATATATTGCTATATCGGCCGATATATCAGGTTAAAGACTTCATCTCGATAAAATTTTATATTGTTTTCTTTTATTTGGTGATTTTTTTGATATATCGACCGCTATAAAAAAATATGGCTGATATATTCCTTTGAAGATATCGAAATAGTCGTTTCATTTTTAATTTAATTATGAGCTCGGGTTTGAGTCATGTTTGAGAAACAAAATCGAAATCCCTAAAACCCACAAAAGTCACAATTCTTCTGCAAAATCTCTGCATTCTCGGCTCTCCAAAATCTTAAACATATATCTCGATGCAAATTGTTATGTTTAAAATTCATTAATATGTTAGATTATATATTATAAATTTATAATATTTAGTTATGTATGAATATTATCTCATATGACGTCCAATATTGTATACATATTCCCGATTTCTGTAATATGATATCATAGATTTTATTTGTTCAATATTTATCTCATGTCCACCACCTTATAGTACTTCGAAAGCTTATTCTAAAGTTTTCTAAGCAAAGTACATAATTTTAGGAAATAATTCAAAATCTTTAGATTTATTTAAAATATGGTGCTTTTTTAAGCGTTGCATTTTGAACCTATCTCCCTCTATGGTTTAATACATTTGATTTGATTATTGTATACTTAAAATTAGAAATTATATCTACTGATCTATATTTAAAAGAGTACTATTCATAATACAGTAAATTATTGTAGCATGAATAGTAAATTTACTCTGCATACTTAAAGGAGGACCTAAAAATTTATAGTTCATGCTGTAGTAATTTACTGTATTATTTACTGTAACATGAATAATAAATCTTTGGATCCTCCTTTAAGTATAGAGGAGTAAATAAGCTAATCATCTGGCCTTATATTGTATGATGAATATTATTTATCAATGAGATTATATACTATTGTTTGTAGATAACAAAAGTTTCAATTTTTTATAGGCTTAACTGAACTTAAATAACTTATAGTTTATCAAAATTATATTTATGCACCCCCACTTGTATCTTGCTACACTTAAATATCTTAATGTTTTCTAAAATTTTATGTTTGTACCTTCTGTCCTGTTACCTAAACATAAGAATGCTCTTTGTAATTTTCTTATATGAGTGTCATGATATAATTTTAGGACAATTCTATATTTTCTACTCTTTTCATATATACTTTATTTATATGTTAATATATTATTATAATTACTAACAATTAATATAATGTAGAGTTTTACAATAACGTTGGAAGTTTTAGGAACCAAAATATACAAACTTGAAGTGACATATAGTATCATTAATTAACAACGATAATTAATTTAGTTTAGTTAGTAATAGAATGAAATATAAAAAAATAAGGGTAATATAGTCATTGGAAAGTTTTTCCACAACTCCATCTTTTAAAGGGAGTATGATATGTATATATATATAGAGTTGGATCTTATGTCAACTTAAGTGGACACCAAGCCTTTGTCCACCAAAGTTTCTATCCACTCATTTATATATATATAAAGACTCTTCATATCATGTAAGGATCCCTAGGCAACACGAGTGGATAGAAACTTTGGTGGACCATCCACTTAATTTGACATAAGAATTGCTCTCTCTCTCTCTCTCTATATATATATATATATATATATATAGTAAGACTTCTATCAACTTAAGATGATGTCCACCAAACTTCCTAGTCATTCATTTATTAATATAAAAAACCTTTTCATATCATGCAAGGATCCCTAGGCAATATGAGTGGCTAAAAAATTATGGATAACTTTTTGCTATCCACTTAAGTTGACACAAGTTTTGCTCTCTCTCTCTCTCTTTCTATATATATATATATATATATATATATATATATATATATATATATATGATATGCTAAAACTCAAAAAGTTAGTTGGCCATAAATAGTCAAGATTTTAAGTTAGTGTCCACTAGAAATCGTGAATTTAGGAGCTCCATAAATATTTCTATGTAGGAGTATTGTAGTGATTTGTCCCATTTTTAGTCAAAATTATGTGCAACAGTCCATGAGAAATGGTAAAATTTGGAGCTCGCATAAACATTTATATGCGGGATCACAATAAATGATTTAGTCAAAAATGTCCAAAAGTCCATGGAAAATTTTAAATTTGGGAACTCATATATATTTAACGTGAAACACAAGAAGTGATTTGGACAAAAATGGTCAAAATTGTGGGTTAGTCTATTAGAAATCGTAATTTTGGAAGCTCGAGTAAATATTTTATGTAGGAACATAATAAGTGATTCAGTCTAAATCAAGTAAAATTATGTTATAGTCTGTGGAAATAGTGAATTTGGGACATGCACGAACTTAGCTATGCTGGAACACAAAAAGTAATTTGGCTAAAATTGAAATTATGATTTAAGAGTCCACTAGAAATTGTGAATTTGGGATCTCGCAAAAATATTTCTATGCGGGAATATTAGAAATTGTTCGATAAAAATGACCAAAATTGTAGGTTATATCTACGATAAATTGTGAATTTAGGAGTTTGCATAAACATTTCTATGTCGCAAAAAGTTGATGTGAAATCTTGAATTTGGGAGCTCACATAAATTTTTCTATGCGAACTTATAGGGCTAGGCATATTCGGTTCGGTTCGGTTTTATGCCCAATCCGTATCCAACCCGAATTTTTCGGATTCTCAAAACTCTCATCCAGATTTTTTCTCTGCATCCGAATATTTGGTCCAACCGCAATTCGGTTCGGGCCGGATCGGTTTTGGTTTTGAACCGAATTAACTCCATTTCACAAAAATCTGGGCAAGTTACAGTTATATTCATCAAATCAAAACTGTAATCAGTGAAATGAGCGCAACCCATATCAACAAGTATATACCATACCACAATAATAAACTCATTAAAGAGTTATTTAGTTACAAACCATGCAAATAGTCCAGAAATAATTAAAGGAACACCTACTTATGTTCTTAAGTTCAGTACATTGAAATTAAAATAAACATTAAGCAAGCAGCAGCAAATCCCCACATAATTCAAAGCAACGGCAGCGACAGCTTCACACTAAATTCATTAATCCCAACCACCCTCCCATTTCCTCGACCTGATCCTTCATCCTTATCCACTCTGTATAAATAACAAGCTATATAAAATATTAACAAACCCAGAACCCTATTGAAACCCCCCAAAAAAAATTTAAAAAATTAAAAAAAAAAGCAGCAACTTTGACATCAACAAAGATGATGCGTCGGTCATCGGGGATGATGGGATCGCGGATACTGCGGTCGGTGGGGAGATCAGTTGCCACCGGCGTGAAGGAGAAGCAGATCGAATTAGGGTTTTCTTGAGTTTCTACGGTTTTTCTTGAGTTTCTACAAGAATCTTGAGGAGAGAGAAGAGGAGAAGAATTACCTTCGAGTATCTGGGATCACGGATGCTTCGACTTTGATTTCTTACAATTTTAGGCAGCAAAATTTGGATATACTTTGGAGATTAAAAGGGCAGAGAGAGCCCTAAAACGTATTTTGAGAAGGAGAGGCGAGAGGGGAGAGGCGGTGTTGTGGGAGTCCGGGAGAAATGGAGGTAGGGTTAGGGATTTTTAAGTATTTATAGTAGTAGAGAATTCGGGTCGGTTTTTTTTGGGCGGTTCAGGGGTTCAAACCGGATCCAGACCGGTTTAATTCGGTTCGGACGGTTTAGAGACTTCTTCTCATCCATTTAATTCTGTTCGGTTAACCGGCCCGCTTTTTCGGGCTGTTTTTTTCGATTGAACCGGCTTTTTTGGTTTTTGCCCAACCCTACGAACTTACAAAAGTTTTTTGGTTTAAAGTGATCAAAATTGTGGGTTATAGTTCATTAGATATCATGAATATAGGATCTCGCAAAAATATTTCGATGTAAGAGCACTAGAAATTATTTGACCAATAACGGCCAAAATCATGGATTATATTCTACGAGAAGTCATGAATTTGGGAGCTCGATGTGGGAATGCAAAAGTTATTTGGCCAAAAAATGGCTAAAATTATGGGTTATAGTTCATGAAAGATCCTAAATTTAGGAGCTAGTACAAATATTTATATGCGGTAGCACAATAAGTGATTTAGGCAAAAATGGTCAAGATTTTAGGTTGCAGTCCACTAGTGTGCACCCTGTGCAAAGCATAACCCCCTGTTTTTTAAGCACTATTTTAAACGTGTTTCCCTCTACGTTTTAATACGTTTGATTTAATTATTACATGCTTAAATTAGAAATTATATCTACTCGTCTATACTTAAAGAAAGATGCAAGTTTTAATACATTTGATGAAGAATTCATATTTACTCCTTCATGCTTAAAAAAAGATCCAAGTTTTAATACATTTAATTTAGAAACTATATTTATATATAAAGAAGGATCCAAATGTTAATATTGTAGCATAAATATTTTATGTTACGAAATATTTTTAATGTAGCACGAACAGTGATTTTAGGGGTGGTTTCACTCACTGTTTATGCTACAGTGATTTACTGTAGTATGAATAGTGATTCTTGGGTTCTCCTACAAGTATACAAGTATAGATTAGAAACCGTGAATTTGGGATTTCGCATAAATATTTCTATGTAGGAAGGGTTGCAGTGATTTTGTTGGTTTTCGACTAAAATTGTGGGTTATAGCCTACGAGAAATGGTGAAATTGGGGCTCGCACAAATATTTATGTGCGGGAGCATATTAAGTGATTTGACTGAAAATAGAAAAAATTATGAGTTGTAGTTAAAGAGAAATCGTGAAATTGGGACCTCACATAAATATTTCGGTTTTTACATTAAAAACACATTTACTTTTACCTAAATTGATACTTACTACCTTTTAAAGTTTTTTTTAATATAAACGAAATTTATGTGAGTATATCTTCACAATTAATAACTTTTTTTATTGATCACCCGCAAAAAATCAGATATTCCCATTTACTCCCATTGTTCTTCCTTCCAAACTCTAACCCTAACCCTAGCCTCCTCCATCCTCCTCTTCTACAAACCCTAACCCTAACCTATTGCCGCCACCCCCCTCAAAATCCTAACCCTATCCCATGGCCGCCACCTCCCCCAAAACCCTAGCCATAACCCATGGTCGTCACCTCCCTCAAACCCTAACCCTAATCCTAGTTCCCACTTGGGAAGGAATGAGAGAGTGAGGTCGAGGAAGAGGATGAGAGGGGGAGGGGAGTTGGGGGAGGGAGAGGGAAGAGGGGGAGAAGGGGAGGATGAGGAGGCTAGGGTTAGGGTTAGGGTTTGTGAGGTAGGAAATGAAAAAATAAAAAAAATGATGAGGGCAAAATGGACATTTTGGGGGGTAAACAGTAAAAGAAGTGTTGACTATGAAGATGTATGCAAGTAAAGGTGGTTTACATAAATTTTTTTTAAGGTGGTAAGTATCAATTTGGTAAAGGTAAATGTGTTTTTGATGTAAAAACCCTAAATATTTTCATGAGGGAATGTAAGCAGTGTTTTAGCCTAGATTGTTGGTTATAGTCCATGAACAATCGTGAATTTTGGAGCTTGCATAAATATTTTTAAGTGGGAACGTATGAAAAAAATTGGCCAAAAACGACCAACTTGTGGGTTTATATAGTCCACAAAAAATCATGAATTTCGGAACTGACGTAAATATTTTATGCGAGAACATAAGAAGTGATTTGGCCAAAAAGGGGCAAAGTTGTGGGTTATTCCATGAGAACTGTGAATTTGGGAGCTGGAATAAATATTTTATGCAGGAACGCAAGAAGAGAATTGATCCAAACAGACTAAAATTAGCTTATAGTTTATGAGGAATAGTGAATTTAGGACCTCACATAAAACATTTCTATGCGGGAGCGCAAAAAGTGATTTAATCGAAATTAGCCAAAATTGATGTTTAGGGTCCACGAAAAATCGTGAATTTGGGATTTCGTAAAAATATTTCTGTGCGGAATGCTAGAAATTATTTGACCTAAAACGGCCAAAATCTTGGGTTATATTCCATTGCAAATCGTGAATTTGTGAGCTCACATGAACATTTCTATGTGAGAATGCAAAAATATTTTTGGTCGAAAATGGCAGACATCGTGAGTCCACGAAAATCATGAATTTGGGAGCTCGCATTAATATTTCTATATGGAAATGCGGAAATGATTTGGTTGAAAACGACCAAAATTGTGGATTATAGATCATGAGAAATTGTGAATTTGGTATCTCACAAAAATATTTCTAAGCAAGAACACTAGAAATTATTTGACCAAAAACGGCCAAAATCATGGGTTGTAATCCACGACTAGTCGTGAAGTTGGGAGCTTGATGCGGGAACACAAAAATGATGGTTTGAAAAAGCCAAAATTGTGGGTTATCGTACATAAAAAATCGTGAATTTTTTAGCTTGCATTTATACTATATATATATATATATAGAGAGAGAGAGAGAGAGAGAGAGAGAAAAATATGGAGAACCTTGTACCAAGTTCTTTCATTGAACTTGGTAGTGAGGTGGTCAAATCTGCCCTTACATCATGCCTTGAAGATAAAGCATCTTTTTTGAAGTAGGTGAATAGTGATTAAGGTTCTATCTTTGAGGTATGATGTAGGGGCTAGATCTGGCCACGTCACTACCAAGTTCAATGGAGAAACTTTGTATCAAGGCTCTCCATATTTCTTATATTGTATGTATGTATTATATATATATATATAGAGGGGTACTGATATCTATATATATATATAATAATATTATAATATATATCAAGCTTCAATGAAGAAAACTTGTATCAAGGCTCTTCATATCTTCTTATATTTAGTGTATGTATTAACTTGTATTCAAGGCCTCTCCATATTTTCTTAATATATATATATTATATATATATATATATTATATATATCATATATATATATATACACACACACTATTAACTATATATATATATATATATATATGCGGAAATGTGCGGAAATGCAAGAAGTTATTTGGCCGAAAATGGTCCACTATTTAGGTTACAGTCCACTAGAAATCGTGAATTTAGGAGCTCATATTTTTCTATGTTGTAATTTGGCCCGTCTTAGGCCAAAATTATGGGTTATATAGTTCGAGAGATTGTAAATTCTGGAGCTCGCATAAGCTTTCTATGTGGGAGCATAATAAGTGATTTGGTTGAAAATAACAAAAACTGTGGGTTGTAGTCTACATGAAATCATGAATGTGACCTCGTGTAAATATTTTTACGAGGGAATGTAAGAAATGATTCGGCCTAAAACAGCCGAGATTGTAAGTTACAACACTCGTAATCGTGAAATTGGGAGTTTGCATTAAATATTTTTTTACGGAAACACAAGAAGTGATTTGGCCGAAAATGACCAAATTGTGGGTTATAGTCCTCATAAAATCATGAACGTGGGAACTTGCATAAATATTTTGTGCAAGAACAAAATAAGAAATTTGGCCAAAAACGATCAATATTGTGGGTATCGTGAATTTAGGTGCTCGAATAAATATTTTATGTAGGAGTGCAAGAAGTGAATTTACCCAAACCGAGTAAAATTACGTTATAGTCCACGGGAAATAGTGAATTTTGGACCTTGAATAAACATTTCTATACAGGAACGTGTGAAGGATTTGGCCGAAATTAGCCAAAATTGTGGGTTAGAGTTCATGAGAAATCATGAATTTGAGATCTCGCAAAAATATTTCTATGCGAGAAGGTTAGAAATTATTTGACCAAATATGGCCAAAATTATGGGTTATATTCCACTTGAAATCGTGAATTTGGGAGTTCACATAAATATTTCTATTCATACAAAAATTTATTTGAACGAAAATAGCAAAAATTGTAGCTTACAGTCCACAAGAAATCGTGAATTCTTGAGCTTACATAAATATTTCTATGCGGAAATGCAAAAGTGATTTGGTTGAAACCTGCAAAAATTGTGGGTTATATATCACGAGAAATCGTGGATTTGTGATTTTTCAAAAGTATTTTTCTATGTGGTAACACTTAAATTTATTTCACAAAAATGGCCAAAATCGTCGATTATATTCCATGAGAAGACGTGAATTTCAGAGCTCGATGTTAGAACACGATAAGTTATTGGTCGAAATTGGTCAAATTATAGGGGTTATAATCCATGAGAAATCATGAATTTGGGAGCTCGGAGCCTCGGATGTATATTTTTATATGTGTGGGAATGTAAGCTATTTGGCTAAAAATGGTCAAGATATTAGGTTGCGCTATTAGAAATTGTGAATTTAGGAGCTTGCATAAACAAATCTATGTACGAAATGTTGTAGCAATTTGGTTTTTTTCGACCAAAATTGTGGGTTATAGTCCTCAAGATATTGTAAATTTTCGAGCTCGCATGAACATTTATATGAAGGAGCTCAATAAGTTATTTGGCCGCAAACGGCTAAAATTATGGGTTAGTCCACAAGAATCGTGAATTTGGTACCTGCCATAAATATTTGTTTGAGGGAATGTAAGAAGTAATTTGGCCTGAAAGGGCCAAGATTGTAGGTTACGTACAACAGCCCATGAGCAATCGTGAATTTTGGAACTTGCATAAATATTTCTACTGAGAAAGACAGAATTGATTTGGCCTAAAACAACTAAATTGTGGGCCATTGAGGTCCTTGCAGGGGGTTTCTCCCTAAGTGTTTTTTAAATGCTCTTTATGTAAAAAGATCCCAAAGGGGAGTAAAGCTCAGGTGTAAGAAGAAGCAGAGAGCAACCTCACTTTTGCCCTTACCCTCCTTACCTCCTTTTTATATTCCATAGCCTCTGAGATTTTGGGTTTTCTTTTGCACAGGAGGACGGTTGTTTGGCGGGCAGATAGACTACTGAGTCACCTTTCTCCTTCCAGATGTCGGCTGATGATTGGAAAGGAAGTCATCCACGGACAGGAGAGACCTGTCTTCTCAGTACTCTGGATTTGTCAGAAGAGATAGGCGTAGGATAGGTCGGCTGCTTAGTCGTCCTTCTTTCTCCAGATGGCGGCTGGTAATTGGAGAAGTCATTCGTGCACAAGAAAACATCATGACAATCTTCTGGGAAATGACTTGTAAGCCGAATAAGCGGCTTGGGCACGAGGTTTGTCGGAATGGAGATCTTGATGGGTCTGATCAATACTGTTGTGTCGATTGACATCTGAAGTGAACTTGGTCGGCTCTTATCCCTTTAGCCGAGGCGGGTTGATCTGCGAGCCATCATTTTGATTTGGCGACCCGATAGTCGAGTGAGTTTCGGGTCGGGTATATAGTCAAGTCGTCTGCTCGAGGAGTCGTCTTAATTGCGAGAGGGCGACTGATCCCGTACTTCGAGTCGGTCATGATAATCCTTGATCGAAATATGGCTTGTCTGCTCGTCTAGTCGAGGGACTTGGCCTTGACTGGGCTTTTGAGCCTCTAAGTTGGTTTGGACCATGGTTCCCTTGGGTTTATACAGTCATTCTCCCGACATTTCTATATTTGGATGGCAAATTACCATAACAGGTAAATAGCAGGCAATTGTGTTCAAAATCCGCTTTTTGACTACTATTTAAAAATGGTTTGTGCTTATTTTTTTTAAATTAAACCCAATCTTTAACCACTGCATTTCACCGCCTCTCGCGATTTTTAGCGTGCTCCCGCCGCCTCTTATAGCCTCTGGCACCTAACTCAGCAGCTTCCTCTCACCTCCTTCATCGTGAGCTTCTCCTAGGGCAGTCCTCTCACCGCTCAGCTCATCTTCTCGAAGACGACGACTCTTTGACTTCTCCTCCAGTCGTCTTTGGTATTATGTGATGATTACATGTCTATTTCATGTTTAGGATCTCTTTAAATCATCAAATATGCACTTTTAGATTTTTTAGATTTTTCTTTAATTTTTTTTAGTATTTACACATCTAAATTAGATCGCTATTTGATTTTGCGCTTTTTATCGTTATTTTACCGCAATAGCCCTAAATAGCCTTAGCGATGCCTCACCGCTACGCGACGTTATCCGCTATCGATAACCTTGTCGTGAATTTAGGTGCTTCCATGATTATTTCTACGTTGGAATGCAAGAAATGATTTGGTCTAAAACAACAAAATTATTGGTTATAGTCCCTGAGAAATCGTGAATTTTGAAACTCTATTAAAAATTTTACGCGAGAACACAGGAAGTGAGTTGGCAAAAAATGGCCAAAATTATTGGTTATAGTCCATGAAAATTTGTGAATTTAGAAACTCAATTGAATATTTGACATGAGAACACAAGTAATTTGGCCAAAAACGACCAAAATTGTGGGTTAGTGATCCACAAGAATTTGTGAATTTGGAGTTTAAATAAATATTTAATGCAAGAATGCAAGAAGTGATTTGGCCCAAACCGACTAAAATTACGTTATAGTCTTCGAGAAATAGTGATTTGGGGCTTCGCATAAACATTTCTATCCGGGAATGCAAAAAGTGATTTGGTTGAAAATGACCAAAACTTTGGGTAATCCCCAAGAAATCATTAATTTGGGAGATTGGAAAAATATTTCTATGTGGGCATGGAAAAGTGATTGGGCCAAAAACTGCTGAAACTGTGAATTATAATCCACAATAAATCAAGAATTTGTGACGTAGCGCAAACATTTCTATGCGGAAGCACAAAACGTAACTTGTCCAAAAATGACCAAAATTTGGGTTATAGTCCCCTGAGTGATTGTGAATTTGGTAGCTGTTATGAACTAAAATTTGCGGAACTAAAGCGAGTGTTTCCCAATATAGATTTTCAAATGCCACCATGTTGAACGAGTTATGAACTAAAATATATCACATGGTTATGATTTCTCTTGTTTTTCCTTCATTAGTTAGGATCTCACGTGAAAATGTGGTGAAATTCAACCAGACTGAGTATTTTTGGATTACCATAGAAAGGTGTAAGTAAAATGTTGTCAAGGAAGCCAGTGCATATCTGAGGATAATTCTTTTTGGTCTCGAATCCTCTTTAAGTCCAGTTCTACATCTTGAGATCTTAAAAGTACCCATGCTTAAAAGAATATATTATTTTAGTACGTGAAAAATGGAAGTGCAAAGACAAGTGGAAGAATATGGATGTGATGCTCCTAGACGAGTAAATAGAACATGCATCCGTGAAAATGAGAAACAAATTGAGACGTACTCTTAGAGCGCACTTCAATTGGTCTTATTTTAGACAACTTCTGTTTTTAGTTATTCACATTTAGAGGATATCTTTATCCAAGCCATTTTTATCATATCATATTTTACTGTTGATGGTGTCTATGAAGCATGTACATGAAAACAGGAGATATATCGTTGTCCCCGTTAGATCCTTCGATATGGTGATACAACGTGAATGTGAGATCCATGTCCTTGAGCATTGATGTAGGTACTCTTGCCTGTGTCCCACATTATAGCTACTAGATAGGTAGACTAACCTACCTTCTCTTATTACTTCTTCACTGCTCTTCATTGTTGAAGATGTCAAGTTCTTTTTCTTTTTTTGTTCACATTTGTGTCATCTTCTACTCTTTAGGTTATTCTGGACACCTGTATTCTGATATCTTGTAATGCTTTGTGGTTGCTTTAAGTACTCAGTGTACACCAGTAGTCTACTAGTTTAGTGCTCAAATCTATTAGTTTAGGCATCATTTTATCTTGTATAACCTCAATTCGAATAGTTAAAATTATGTAAAATTTTTCATGTGTATTTGTGAAGCCCCTAAGTTATTTTATATTTTGAACAGCTTTATCAGCATGAAGAAAAGGAAATTGAAGTTTCAAAGGCAAAGGAAGAGATTTTGGAGACAACTGATGACACTGTAAGTGTTTGACTTAATAGATTCCACAACTCAAGACATTGATATTTTAGTGCTTTTATGAGTTTTGTAATAATTATATCTTTTCTAGTTACAATATTCGTGAATGCATATGTGCATGTGCTACTTTCGGAAACCATTATTTCTCTTTCATCGAGTTAATTATTAAAAACATCCATAACCATGGCACTGTGTCCCATACCCGCTAGAGCTCCTAAAGTTTGATAATCAAAACTAGTAGTATGCATAGAAAATGTATTCTCTTAGTGAGTTTCACATTCACAATGCAACATTACGTATTGTTACCACATTCCCATAATCTGATTTGTGGCCATCACATTGTTAAGAATGTTGCATCGTCATATTTGGTATAATAGGAGCATTTTGAGCAATATAATATGGTTTAGACTATACAATTCCAAGATATTTGGTAGAGTCCGAGCATTCTTCTTCAGCATGATTCTATCATATTGTAATTGTCTCCACACATTTCTCCATGTTCTTGTATTAATCCAAGATACCTAACATTAAAACACACATGGCTGTGGTAATGACTTCACTATTGCGATTGATTAGTGGCTTATTTTTCACTTTCTATACCAGTAATGGAGTTCCTGATGAGTTGTCCTAGTTTGACTAGTGCCTATATATTTTGTTCCCAGTCTTAACTTTTTTCTCCCTTTATCATTGTAGTTTCTATTTTTCTACATTTCTACATTGACATATTTTCTTATAGCCCATCGGTAATGCCATATTTTGGCTAAAATTGTAGTTTATACATCAATTATTTTCATGCGTATTACGCGGCGTGTTATATCTACATGAAAAAGTTGTTAACCAAGTTTTGACTCTCTTGCTATTATCCCACGCTAGTAGATCTTTTTTTATGTGACACTACATATTTTCATCAGTGTCATGCATATTCATAACTCTTAATATCCAGCTTCTCAATTGACCAAAACCGCTCTGGTATTTCCATAGCATGCTTCCTTCATAATAGACACTTTTTACCTTCCCTTTTGTTAAGATTCTGCCACCAAATTTCATGGCATGAATCTACTGTCAATTTCTCAACATGAAGTCAAGAATAAATGGTCCCCTTCAATAACCTTCTTGACTTGCCATTTTTTACGTTTCTCAAACAGATTTTTGCCCATTCTTTTTCTTATTACATTCATGTCAAATTTTTGGATGCCATTTTGTTTGGTTCTATAGCATACATGTTATGACACAGATCAATGCGATTTTCTATAATCTAGTTATCATCTTCATCAATTCATTTAGACGTCTTGGTTGCGTAAGCTTAATGTGCATAACCAGTAAAATGATAGTTCCTGCCAATAGTTTAGTTAGGGATGTTGAACCAGTAAAATGATAGTTCCTGCCAATAGTTTAGTTAGGGGTGTTAAGGTTTTGCAAGTCCTGCAGTTCCAGTCATCGTAACTCTCATTCATTAATTGATGGTTTTTGGACAGTCCAAGGAAAATAAAATGAAAGAATATCAAACAGCTGCAATCCGTCTTCATAATGGGCGCCTGGTGAGCAACAATGAAAACAAAAGAGTTGTGCTCATTGCATATTTTTTTCCCCTCACATACGAAATAAAACTTTTATAGGGTTTGAGGAGGCTAGTCAAGGTTGACAATGAGTTGCGCACACCTGTTACAAAAGAGGAGCTTGTTGCTGAGGTATAATATCTCTGTTACATGCACAGTATGTCCACATTAATGACTTCCAAAGTTTAACAGAAGTTTTTTTTTTCGGTTTTCAGGTTGCAAGGCAACTCAATATTTGTATCTACCCGGAAAATCTTAACCTAGCATCGCCTCTGACTACCGTGGGAGAGTATGAGGTGCCTCTTCGTCTGCCAAGGGAGATTCCTCGACCCGAAGGAACCCTTCAATGGACTCTTAAAGTTAAGGTCAGGCGAAAGAGAAGTGGAAATGATACCCCTTTCAAAAATTCTGTGTCAAAGCCAACAGTTGAGGAACCTATTCCAAGCTAGTACACTGTTGCTTTAGGATCAATTGGGTTATTCCTTTTAGTTTTTTGTTCTGAAAGCTTGAAAAGGCGCGAGTTGCATTTTTGAGTATGCTTATTTGTTGGAAGAGGAAGGGTTCATTTCTTACATGAAGCTGTTGTCTTCAACTTTTTTGTTATGTCTTCTTGTCTTGGTTCTTCTGATGAGTTGTATAGGATACTAGGAAGAGCAAAGAAAACTGCAAGAAC
>NC_033801.1:4469689-4519500 GCF_001876935.1 Asparagus officinalis | reverse complement strand
GACTGACAATCCTTGTATTATTATGTTGATCTTTCTTTTCGTGATTTGGGAATAATGGGGATATTTTCTTGGATATTACTTTTTATTGTTATTCATAGGGGTAATGGGACTTGGATTTTGACTTTGGGTGCTACTGGTTGGGGTAATGGAATTAGGACGTTACATTTTGTTGTTATTGGTTTGTTGAATCATTTGTGGGACAATTTTTCCACTTGGGATAAAATTGTCTCATCCATATACAAAATTTTTATTCCAATGCTAAAAGCTGGTCTCATCGCAATATTGGAATGATGATGTCCCACTTTGAAGGCAAATGAGAAAATTTGAAATTATTTATTAAATAACTAACACATGCTAATCATATTATAAATCTATAAATGCTATGTAATAATATAATATAATAGCATTTTTAATATATTATATTATATTTAAGTGCAATATAATAAAATATTATTATAATTTGTTTTTGTCTTTAGACCCAAAGGTTTACCCTAAATTGTGTTTAAACCCTAGTAATTTTCTTGGTACCTTTAGGTTCATTCATCTTTGTGTATTTATCTTTAAACCCAAAGTCTCAAATATACTACATACTTATGTGGTACCCTCTATACTTTTTAAAAATTCAAATTTACCCTTCTTTTTCACATTTAATTCTCTCTCTCACCTTCTTCACTCTTTTATTTCCTTCTCCAGTTCTCATAAACCCATTAAATACTTCTCAACTCCATTAGTGCCTAAGGTTTAAATATTAAATTTTGGTAGAATTCATCACTTTTTGGTATTTTATGATATAAATTTCCCCAATTTCTCAACTCCTAGTTTTTGTAGTATAAATCCACATAACCATTTGGGACAATTATAACATTAATTGTCATTTTCTTCATCTCAAATTTTAACTAGACTATTCATGATTCCTCAAGATCATTTGTTATAATAAAAATAATACAAAAAATAAAAATATTGATTTTAATTTTAAAACTCATAATTTTGGCCATATTTAATTATTTCTCTCTATCAACAAATAATTTCGTGGAGATTAAAATTCAAGATTTCATGAGCTATATACTCCATGAATATTTGCCATTTTTAGGCGTTCCTTCACATTGACAAATAATTTTACACAACAAAATTCACGATTTTAAGAGTTGTAATCAATAATTTTTAGCCTTTTTTAGTCATTCACCTGTTGCCAAATATTTTCACGGAGGCCGAAATTATCGATTTCATGAGCTATAACCCATGACTTGTGGATATTTTTTTTCAATCTGACCCATTGGCAAATTATTTCACAGAGTTCAAAATTCACGATTTTATGAGATATAACCCATGATTTTTAGCCTTTTTAATTGTTCCTATCCATTGACAAATATTTTCATGAAGTCCAAAATTAACCATGATTTCTGGCCATTTTTATTCGTTCCGACCCACTGGAGAATATTTTTGCAGAGGCCAAAGTTCACGATATTATGATCTATAAGCCCCATTGGAGAATATCATGAATTTTGACCCCCTACAAAATTATCGGCCAATGGGTTGGAACGACTAAAAGTGATGAATAAATCGTGGGTTATAGCTAAGAAAATCGTGAATTTTGAACTCTATTTACTAATGTCTCGAAACGACTAAAAATAGCCAGAAATTGTAGGTTTGCTTATGAAATTATGAATTTTGGATTCCGCAAAAATATTTATTAATGGGTAGAGACAACTAAACATGGCCAAAAATCATGTGTTATAGCTTATGAAATCTTAAATTTTGGATTACACGAAATTATTTGGGAATTGGTCGAAATGACTGAATGTGGACATAAATCTTGAGTCATAGCTCATAAAATTATGAATTTTGAATTCAGCAAAATTATTTATCAATGAGTCAGAATGAATGAAAATGGCTAAAAATGTGGGAAATAGCTCATGAAATCATGAATTTTGGCCTCCACAAAATTATTTACCAATGGATCAGAATGACTGAAAATGATCAAAAGTCGTGGGTTATAGCTCATAAAATTATGAATTTTGGAGTCCATAAAATTATTTACTAATTGGTTGAATTAAGTGTAAACAACTATGAATTATCAGTTATAACTTATGAAATTTGCTAATGAGTCGGAATGACTAAAAAATAATAAAAAATTATGGTTATCATGAGGTACAACCCACGGTTTTTAGTCATTTTTGTTTGTTCTGGCCTGATAGAAATATGTTAATCAGAGTTCAAAATTCACAATTTCATGAGTTATAACCCACAAATTTTGGTCATTTTTAATAGTTTCTACCCATTGATTAATAATTTCACGAAGTCTAAAATTTACAATATCATGAGCTATAACCCATGAGTTTTGGCTATTTAGACATTTCTACCTATTGGCAAATAATTTTGTGGAGTCTAAAATTCAGGATTTCATGAGCTATAACTCACAATTTGTGGCCAATTTTAGCTGTTTCTAGTCATTAGCAAATATTATCGCGGAGTACATACTTCATAATTTAATAAGCTATAACCCACAACTTCTTACCATTTTAGCATTTGGAGACATTGATAAATAATTTTGCTAAGTCCAAAATTCAAGATTTCACGAGCTATAACCCATGTTTTTTTAAACTATTTTTAGTCATTCCAACCCATTGCCAAATAATTTTGCGGAGGCTAAAATTCATAATTTCACAAGCTATAGCCCATAATTTTTGGCTATTTTTAGTCGTTTCGGCTTATTGACATATAGTTTTCGTGGAGGCCAAAATTTATGGTTTCATGAATTATAACCAATGATTTGTGGCTATCTTTAGTCGTTTCTATCCATTGACAAATAATTGTGTAGAATTTAAAATTCAGGATTTCATGAATTATAACCCATAATTTTTGGCCTTTTTTAGTTGTTTCTACTCATTAGCAAACAAGTCCAAAATTCACAATTTCATGAGCTATAACGCACAATTTTTGGCCATTTTAAGTCATTCTGACCTATTGACAAATAATTTCTCGGAGGCAAAAATTCACGATTTCATGAGTTATAACCCTTAATTTTTTTACCATTTTTATTCATTCCAACCCACTAGCTAATTTTTTTCTTGGAGAAGAAAATTCATGATTTCTTAAGCTATAATCTTTAGCCATTTTAGTCATTTTGACCTATTATCAAATAATTTCGTAGAGGAAAAAATTAACATATTCATGAGCTATAACCTAGGATTTGCGGTTCTTTTTAGTCATTCTGACACATTTGTAACTAGTTTCGTGGAAGTTGATATTCACGATTTTATGATCTATAATCCATAATAATTGGCCATTTTTATTCATTCTAGCCTATTGGCAAATAGTTTTACATAGGACAAAATTCACGATTTTATGAGCTATAACCCACGATTTTTGGCCATTTTTAATCATTTCTACCCATTGACAAATAATTTCACAGAGTTCAAAATTCATGATTTCAAGAGCTCCCATGAATTTTGGCCATTTTTAATTATTTCTGTGCATTGGAAAATAGTTTTGTGGGTTCCAAGATTTAGGATTTCATGAGCTATAATTCTTGATTTTAGTTTATTTTTAGTTGTTTTTATCCATTGAAAAATAATTTCGAAGAGTCCAAACTTCATGATTTCATGTGCTATAACCTACAAAATTTGGCCATTTCTAGTCGTGTCTATGCATTGGCAAATAATTTCACGGACTCTAAAATTCAGGATCTTATGAGCTATAACCCACGATTTGTGGTCATTTTAAGTTATTTCTACCCATTACCACATATTTTTATGGAGTCCAAAACTCAAGTTTTTGTGAGATATAACCAATGATGTTTGACCTTCTTTATTTATCATGACCCATTAGCAAATAATTTTGCATAGGACAAAATTCTTGATTTTATAAGTTATAACCCATGATTTTTGGTCATTTTTAGCATTTTTACCCATTAGCAAATAATTTGGCAAAAATTTTATAATTTCATGAGATATAGCCTATACCACATGATTTTTTTTTTTTGCCATTTCAGTTTTTTTGGCCTATTGGCAAATAATTTTGTATAGAATAAAATTTACGATTTCAAGAGCTAAACAATGATTTTTTTATTCCTTTGTACATATTGGCAAATTTTTTTGAGAAATCTAAAATTCAAATTTCATGAGCAATAACCTATAATTTGTGGTCATTTTTAGTCATTCTGACCCAGTGACGACTAATATCGTCGAGGCCAAAATTCAAGATTTCATGAGCTATACAACTCATGATTTTTGGCTATTTTTATTCGCTCCGATACATCAACAAATTAATTTGTGGAGGACAAAATTCACAATTAAAATTCAATATTTTATGAGCTGCGATCCATGATTTATGGAAATTTTTAGTTATTTCTAATCATTGTCAAATAATTTCGTGGTGGCTAAAATTCATGACTTCATGAGCTATACCCTATAGTTCTTGGCCATTTTTAGCTGTTCCGACCCATTGGCGAATAATTTTGCTTAGGAATCTACTCACAATTTTCGAGAGCTATAACCTATGGTTTCTTGCCCTTTTTAGTTTTTCTCACTGATTAGCAAAGAATTTCGTGGAGGCCAAAATTCTCGATTTCAAAAATAATAATTTTGCGAAGTCCAAAATTTATGATTTCTTAAGTTATAACCAACGATTTTTGTAAATTTTTAGACGATTCTACCCATTGATAAATAATTTTGTGGAGTCTAAAATTCACGATTTCATGAGCTATAACTTAATATTTTTTTGAAATTTTTAGTTGTTTCAATCCATTAATTCGGGTGACCAACATGTCAAGGGTCCCCCCTTTCGAGGCCTACAAGGTGCTGGCGAGCCTGTTGGCTCTCCCTTTAGAAAAAAGCTCTTAGAGGAATTCGAGGGTAGAGGAGTCGGGCTTGTCCATGAGGCCCCAAAAGAGGTTGAAGGGGAATCTGGCCCCTGAGGAAGTGGGCAACTTAGGGTCGCATGTGGCGGAGATAGCTACCAGGCTGGCCAGGTTGAGTGCCACGGCCAAAAAGGAGAGGAGGGAGAGGAAGAGGAGGTTGGTCGGGAGCTAAGGACCTAGCGAGTCGGCTGAGGCGGCCTAGGTCAACTCAACAAAAGCACAGTAGCCAGCCGTCCTAGCTACCTAATAGTCCAAAGTCGTCATTATTGACAATGCCTCCCCCTCCAGGCTAACGAGGGAGGTCCAAGCTGTTGTGGCCACTGAAACTGGGGCCCGTGCTAAGGAGGCGATCAGCTAGAGCCCTTTGCCTGAGCCATCCCACAAGCCAGACAATGAGCTCACAGGGACTTTAGGAGACGATGGGGAGAAGTGGCATCCCATCAACCCCCTGAGGTGCCCTCTCAGCCTCCTGAGGGGTCCTCAACGGGCGAGGCCAGTGAGGAGAGGGAGGGTAACCCCTACTGGCCTTTCTGCTATTGGGTCTCAGAGCTTGACTCTCAAGTCTGGGATAAGTCTAAGGCCATGCTGATAGGAGTGTTGTCGTGCTGCTTCTCGTCAAGGAGGGAAATCCCAGAGGGCAACAGGTTCATCCTGAAAGGTGCCTCTTGATAAGGAGTGCTCGATTTTGGGGTCAGAGACAACCCAAATCCGGTGCTCCAACAGTTCACCCTTCCAAAGACGAGGGTTCCTGTGAGAGGTGCTGAGCGTCAGCTTGTACTTGACCCTCAAAGGCTACTTGGTGCAGGGGCATTGCTCGAGGCGGAGTTGTTCAGCCAACTCTCTCACATGCATCAATCCCCCCTGAGTTGAAGGTAGAATTCGCTAGGGAGAAGACGGCAAGGGTGGAGGCAGAGAGAAAAGTCGTAGCCTTAGAGGCCAAGCTGAATAGCAATGAAGCTAGCTAGCGCCGGGAGTTGGATGCGAGGGAGAAACTCATCAAGGAGTATAGATCGCACGGCGCTAAGCAGACGGCCTCCATCGAGAAGCTCTAAGGCGAAGTGGCTAATCTCAAGGAGGATGTCGATCGTCTCCAGGAAGGGATCTCCGACCTGGATGGCCACATATCATCCTTGGAAGAAGAGGTCGAGTCCGAGAGGCGTCTCAAGGTGACGGCTCAGGAGAATGCTCGGTCGGATCGTCTCTTGGCCGAGCACCTAAAGCGGGACCTTTAGGAGGAGCGGTCAGTCCATCAGATGTCTAGAGCATTCAAGAAGGACTTGGAGGATCAGCTCGCTTGCCTGGACTCAGAGTAGTATAAGGCTAAGGTGGTTGATGACTAGCAGCAAGGTCCCTTAGGGAAAACTAAAGTGGCTTAGCTTCGATTATCTAGCCTCACTACTGTAGGCATCAAAAAATGTTAATAGATATCCCAAACATAGAGAAGATCACTCAAAGGGATCTCATACTGTTTTTAGAAAATCAAGACAGGTATGAACTGTCTCGCCAGCGAGACAGGCTTTGTTGTCTCACCAGTGAGACAGGCTTTGCTGTCTCGCCAGCGAGACAGGCTTTGCTGTCTCGCCAGCGAGACAGTGTTGAAATGATCAAAACCACCTTGATAACTGCCCTACACGTGTTCATCAACTGCCAAGAGACGTGGGAAGCATCGTGGGCGAAAATCACGTGAATAACTGCCAAAATAACGGAGTTTGAAATATGGGAAGACAGTTAAAACAAAAACTACCTGATGGTTACTGTTTCCGAGACAGTATTTACTGTCTCGCGGGCCGAGACATCAAACACTGTCTCGCCCACCGAGACAGTAAACACTGTCTCGCCGTACTAATTTTATCGTTTGTTGAGCTTTTGCAGTTACAGACCCCTAAGGCTATAAATACCCCCTAGGGTCATTTCTGACGAGGAGGGAGCATATTTTCGAGCAATCCAGAGCAGAGAGAGCAGATTTAAGTTTTCGTGTAACTCCTTGAAATTGAGCTTTGACTTGATTTTAAGAAGAACGACTATCTTACTTTGATAAGATATCGTTTCAAGTTCTCACTTCGATAAACGAAGTCAGAATCAGTAAACCCCCTTCACGGTCTGTGATTCGGCAGTCCACGAACCAAAGCGTTTTCGGCACAGGCAAAGTCCCACAAAAACAAGAATCGATAGACGATTTTTGTGTTATTTTTTCAAAAGTTATAATTTTTGCTTTGTTGTGTAGAAAAGGTCTTATAAAAAGACTATTCCTTTGAATTTGTTGTAATCGACTGAAGATATAATGAATTCCTCAACAAAACCAATTTTTGATGAAAACAAACTGGCGACCACAGTGGGAGTTTTGAGACGATCCTAACTGTTTAAAGGTTTGATCGTTCAATTTGAGTGGACCTCTCGTTCATGGAAGGAATCGAGAGGGGATTTTGGCTTTGGTCCTAACTGTTTAAAGGTTTGACCAAATAGGGGTTTGAGACGATCCTAACTGTTTAAAGGTTTGATCGTTCAATTTGAGTGGACCTCTCGTTCATGGAAGGAATCGAGAGGGGATTTTGGCTTTGGTCCTAACTGTTTAAAGGTTTGATCAAATAGGGGTTTGAGACGATCCTAACTGTTTAAAGGTTTGATCGTTCAATTTGAGTGGACCTCTCGTTCATGGAAGGAATCAAGAGGAGATTTTGGATTTGGTCCTAACTGTTTAAAGGTTTGACCAAAATATGAGTTTTATGAGGGAAGATTGATTTAAAGAGGTGATCGAATCTCATCTCAGCAAAAGAGTGTTCAGAAATCATAATAGGACTTTAGTATTTATCATTTTGTTCATAATAATCGGGTTATCCCTAAGAATATTATATTTAACATTCTTCCGGGAACTTCCCGTTACATAAATTATTGACCCCCAGCTTTCTTTGCAAAACTGGGTATAACGAGGAGTACGTCATCCTCAGTCACATGTTCGGGTTATCCTTAAGAATATAAGATTCTCTAGGAACTTCCCGTTACATAAATCATCCACCCCCAGCTTCCTTTGTGAAGCTGGGTTTACCATTATATTCAGTTGGATGATCGAGAAGCAGTTTATACTCGTATACTCTTTGGAGTGAGGGGAAACAGTTTATACTCGTGCACCCAATGGAGTTAGAACCGTCTTTACTTGGCTTGTTCTGCCGTTATGACACCGGAGTCAATTAAGGCTTGGATTTTGTTTTTGAGTCAAAAGCAAATCTCAGTTGGGTGAAGAACCCTTCTGTGGTACGCACAGTAGTTTGGATCCATAATCCTCTTAGCTCCCTCCTGATCTTTAATAGGTGGTAGCTCGATTTTGTCATTAGCGAGGAGGTATTCCAATATGGCTGGAGCTTCATCATCTTCGAAAGAATACTCCTTTTGAAACCTCGGATCGGGAGTCGCGTTCCCGTAGATGTTGTCGGTCGGCTTCTCTCAGCTTTCTTTCTTTTAAGAAAGTGTTCAGCTTGTTCGCCACGTAGTTTTAACTCTTTCCAAGTTTTGGATGGTACGACCCCCAAGAGCTTCCAGGACATCGATGGAGAGATTATTATGGAATGTTTGCAGGATGAACTCTTCTGTGAGTGGATCTTTACAATTCATTGCTTTGTTACGGAAGCGCTTGACAAAATTGTCGACTGACTCTCCGTCTTTTTGCTTCTCATCTAGAAGGGTTCCGATTGACACATCGGTGTCATCATCGAAGAAATTACTGAGGAACAAACTTTCCATGTCATCCCAGCAATTGACGCTCCCTGACTTGAGACGTCGATACCAATCGAAGGCGGGCCCACGAAGGGTGCCAACGAATGACCGGACCATTAAAGCCTCGTTTCCAGAAATCATGCTCAAATGAGACTTGAAATAAATCAAGTGCTGAGTAGGCGAGCTTTTCCCGTCAAACGGTGTGAAGTTAACCAGACTAAATTTTGCCGGGTACGGTATTGAATCCCATTCTCTTGGATAGGAACATGGAATACCCGTCTTTTTTACTTCTTGAGCCGTCATCAAAGCGTTGATTTTGTTTTCAAGCTCTTTCATTTTCTCGTCATCGTCCATGTCTTCATTCGAAGGACGTTGAGGAGAATGAGTTAGACCACCCCCTGTAAGAGGTGCCATTGAATCACCCCCAATATCGTTATTGGGAGGGTGCGTTAAATCACCCCCAGCGTTATTGCTATTGGGAGGTGTATCAGCCATAATGACTTCATCCATTTTTGGCTCACTATCATCTGCCACCTTCTGAGTGTGGCGGCTGGATTCAGCTCGTTGACTGGACTCCGGAGGTTGAGGCCATTGAGCTAGCAATTCCCTCATTTGTTGGATAGCCAACTCTATCTCTGTCTTCATTTCAGCTCTAATTTCTTCACGTTGTTTGGCTAGAGCTTCTTGAAGTATTTGAGCAAACTGATCAGAAGTGATTGTGAGTACTTCTCTGGTTTGTTCTGTGCTGGATATCGTATCATCCGAAGCAATCGCAGAACAAGTGTCCGAGAGCTCATCCTCTGATGACATTCCTTCCTGCATTCTCTTGTAATCTCTGCGCCTGATGGCTCTTAATTGGAGTCGAGACATCCTTTGAGCAATTCTTAGATTGACTCTTCCTCTCGGGGAAAAGTCAGGATTTGAGTCACTTGAATGCCGCTTAGACTTTCTTTTATCAGCCACGTTGATGGTGACTTCAGGGAATTCATCATCTTGGACAGCTGATTTTCTCTTGCGGAAATGTCCCGACTTAGGCTTCGACATTTCGGTGAAAAGACTGTGGAATACCGAGACTCTTCGTGGGATGTTCTCGAACAGTCCTTTTATGTGATTTGTTTCCACTTTTAGTTTGATAGTACAACTCGTCAGCATGGTGACCAGAGCAACCTATCTTTTGTTTTTATGTTTGAACCTTGTTAACATACCTAGGATGACTTGTCGTCGCCTCTGAGCGATCCAAGGTTATATCAAGAGTCACACGTTTAGAACCACCCCTTTGCGGGTGTGGAGTCTTAACGGGCTCCGAATGCTGATTTTGCACAACTCCATGCGAGGCATGGCCTCAACAACGATTGGGTGAGAGGCTTCACTTTTAGCCTTCTCTGGCATATAGACCTTCTTCAATGATGAGATCCTCTTGTACTTATGAGATAATGAAGATCTTGAAGAGGACGATGAGATATATTCCTCAAATTTGGTTTGGTCGAATTCATACTCGACTATGGATTCAACCGGTATCTTGATTGGCTACGACATGACGGTCTCGGCAGCGAGACCGTTGGCTCCCACTGTGGTCGCCAGTTTGTTTTCGTCAAAAATTAGTTTTTTTGAGGAATTCATTATATCTTCGGTCGATTACAACAAATTCAAAGGAATAGTCTTTTTATAAGACCTTTTCTACACAACAAAGCAAAAATTACAACTTTTGAGAAAATAACACAAAAATCGTCTATCGATTCTTGTTTTGTAATTTTCTTGAAACAACTACTTCCTCCCGTCTCTCGACCCACACCAGACCGCCTCTACCCTCCTCAAGTTTCTTGTTGTCTTAACCTTTCAAAGGAGATTGAGGTGAGTGGAGGAGGGTTGGAGCTGGCCTTGGACGACGGGGATGATGATGAGTCAGAAGACGACCCCAGAGAAGCCCCCCCTGCTTCCTCCTATGCCGCTCCCACTGCTGCTGTCCCATAAGTGGATCACCCAAGCCCCACTCCCGACCCTAGCCGAGAGACTTGAGAGCTTGTAACTTGTCCTTTTCTTTTTGTAAATATCAGCGTAGACAATGTAATAAGATTTGTTTGAAGTTTGGAATGAAAATTTGAATTTTTCTTTTATTTTGTACTTTGCCTCTGATGTAGGATGCTTAATCTGAGTTGGAGTCTATTTAGATTAGAAAATATAGATTAGGAAATAAATTTAATTTTAGAGTCAAATTAGATTAGGAAACAAAATAAATTTAATTTTAGAGTCAAATTAGATTAGGAAACAAAATCAATTTTGATTCATGATTTGTTTCCTCTATTATAAGAAACAAAATCAATTTTGATTCATGATTTGTTTCCTCTATTATAAGGAGTCTTTTTAGGATAGAATTTAATACTTTCTATTTTTTTATAATTCTAGTCTTACTAAGAGTCTTATTTGTTTTTTCTATTTAAGAAGAGTCATGTAACCCTAAAGAATAACTTTTCATCAATAAAATTTCTTTTTTCAATATTTTCTTCGTGGATTCGAAGATCGTTCTTTGTGGATTCATAGAACACCCTTGGTGGATTTCGAGGTTATCACTTCTGCGCTGCGTCAATTGGTATCAGAGCCTTGTTCCTCCGATTCGATGGCAGGTGATGAAGCCCTTATTTCTTGAACTGAGTTCGACATGCTGAAAACCAGTGTTAATCAGATGAAGACTGCCGTAGAGCGACTTGCATTGGTAGTGGAGCGTCTGAACACAAGAGGAGTTCGAAATCACATTGATCATCACCAACGACATGATTCAACTCCACATGATGAATTCAACAGCGACAATAACCCTAAGTAAGACCTTGGAGTTGGGAAGAGCACTAAAGAAGCAATAAAGAAAGAAGAATCACCTCTAGAGCACAATATCTTCCGCATGAGGTGCACTGTGATGCAGAAGATTTGTGATGTTATTATTGACAATCACAGTAGAAAGAATCTTGTCTCTCGGCGTATGGTGAATAAGTTAGGTTTGAAGACAGAGAAACACCGACCTCTCTACAAGATCGACTGGATTCACAAGAGAAATGATGTGCAGAACGATGAGATGTGTCATGTACCTTTTTCTATCGGTCACAGGTATTTTGATAATGTGTTGTGTGATGTGGTAGAGATGGATACTTGTCATATGCTTTTAGGTAGGCTATGACAATTCAATATTGGAGCTACCTACAGAAGTAGAGATAATGTTTATATCTTCAAGAAAGATGGACGCCGAATTGTACTTCTTCCTCTTACAGAAAAGGAGCCATCTATGATAAAAGCTACTAAGGAGAAGAAACCTTTGGTGGAAAACAACGAGGCTTAAGCAGAAAACTTGAAGCAATCTAAAGAGATCTATGACTTGGTTGTAACTAAAAAAGAAGAACATGCCCTTACCGAAATTTCTCCTAAGGTGCAAACAATCGTTATGCATGAGATTCATTATAGTGGTATGATAGTGAAGATGGATGATATGCATATATTCTCAAAGGGGTTAAGAGTGATATTACACATATTGATGTTGTCCCGATGGAGGAGAAGGATGAATTAGAGAGTGAGACAATTGATGATATGTGTGAATTGCTTGGTGTAGGGCTAGAGACAAAGGAGATGAAAGAATTGTATATGGAGTATGATGCAGGATTTTCTTCCCTAAAAGCAAAGTTAGTGAATAATTTTAAAAAGAATTTGATGATACTTCAAGCACTAGAATACGAGAAGCAACATGGAACATATTTTGAGGAGTTTTTGAAGTCAACTGCACATCCACATCCTGCCAATAAAATACACATGATGTCGAAAAGAATAATATATGAATTTGATTCAGAAGAAGTCCTAGCCGAGAACGTAAAATAACAGATGAAGAAAATCAATGCTAAGTACAAGGCAGACGCTGATCATTGTAAGAGAAGAAAATTATTTATCAATAAAGCTACTATTCTACCAAATATAAGCTCGGGGTCGAGCTTCTTTCAACAAGGGGAGACTGATATAGGACGCTTAATCTGAGTTGGAGTCTATTTAGATTAGAAAATATAGATTAGGAAATAAATTCAATTTTAGAGTTAAATTAGATTAGGAAACAAAATTAATTTTGATTCATGATTTGTTTTCTCTATTATAAGAAGTCTTTTTAGGATAGAATTTAATACTTTCTATTTTTTTAATAATTCTAGTCTTACTAGGAGTATTATTTGTTTTTTCTATTTAAGAAGAGTCATGTAACCCCAAAGAATAACTTTTCATCAATAAAATTTCTCTTTTCAATATTTTCTTCGTGGATTTAAAGATCGTTCTTTGTGGATTCAGAGAATACCCTTGGTGGATTCTGAGGTTATCACTTCCATGCTACGTCAGCCTCACCATCTCGTGTGCTTTCAATTGTTCCTTGTTTTAGCTTTGGTTGTTTGTAGCTTCATTCCTGTTGTATTGGGACAATCCGAGTGTTGATGAGTCAAACCGATCTTCGTCTGCTATGTCTTTTGTTGTTAGCGAGATATCTTGGTTTTTTTTGTCAAGGATGACCGAAAAGTTGGGTGCCTAGGACTTAATGAGGACACCTAGGTCTATACGGCAAATGACAACTCGGAGGTTGAGTGCCTAGGACTTAATGAGGACACCTAGATCTTTTCGACAAATGACAACCCGGAGGTTGGGTGCCTAGGACTTAATGAGGACACCTAAGTCTTTTCAGCAAATGACAACCCGAATTTTCTGATCCATTGGCAAAATTCATGATTTCATGAGCTATATCCTAATTTTCTGCCATTTGTATTGACTCCAACCCATTAAAAAATAATTTCACGGAGTCCAAGATTCATGATTTCATGAGCTGCAGTCCATTTTTTTTAAATTTATAGTTGTTCCAACCCATTACCAAATAGTTTCACAAAAACCAAAATTCACGATTACATGAGCTATAACCGATGAGTTGAGATCATTTTTAATCACTCCGACCCATTGTCTAATAATTTTTCAGAGGCCAAAATTCAAGATTTTATGAGCTATAACCCTTGTTTATTGGCCATTTAAATTGTTCTGATTCATTACGAAATAGTTTTACGGAGTCCAAAATTCATGATTTCTTTTGCTATAACTCATGATTTTTAGCAATTTTTACCCGTTTGTACTCATTGGCCAATAATTTTGTGGAATCCAAAATTTATGATTTCATGAGATACAACTCATGTTTTCTAACCTTTAGTCATTTCTATCCATTGGCAAATAACTTTTTGGGGTCCAAATTTAGGATTTTATGAGCCATAACCCACGATTTTATGCCATTTGTAGTTGCTTCTACCTAGTAGTAAATATTTTTGAGGAGTCTAAAATTCACGATTTTATGAGCTATTACTATCTGGCCTTTTTTAGTAATTTTAGAACATTGACAAATAGTTTTACGAGTTCAAAATTCACAATTTCTTTGGCTATAACCAATGGATTTTTTTCATTTTTATTCATTCTGACTCATTGACAAATAATTTCAAGGAGGCCAAAATTCATGATTTCATGAGCCATAAACCCATGATTTGTGGATATTTTTAGTTTTTATTATATATTAAAAAATAGTTTTTTGAGTCCAAAATTCATAATTTAATGAGCTGTAACACACGAAAGTTGGCCATTTATAGTCATTCAGACCCATTGGTCAATAATTTCACGGTGCCTAAATTCACAATTTCATGATCTATAACCCTCGATTTTTGTCCTTTTGTGTTTGTTTCAACTAAGGGGAAATATCCGCAGAGGTCAAAATTTAAGATTTTATGAGCTATATAATAAAATTCACATATTGTGGTCATTTTAGTCATTTCTACTCATTGGCAAATATTTTGCGGAGACCAAAATTCATGATTTAATGAGTTATAACTAACGATTTGTGGCCATTTTTAGTCAATCCAACCCATTGGCAAATAATATCATAGAGACTAAAATTCATTATTTCATGAGCTATAATCCATGATTTTATATCATTTTTAGATGTTTTGAACCATTGACAAATGATTTTTTGGAGGCCAAAATTCATAATTTCGTGAGGTTTAATCTATGATTTTTGGTCATTTTTAGTCATTCTGACCCATTGGCAAATAATTTTGCGGAGGCCAAAATTCATAATTTCATGAGCTATAACCTATTATTCTTCGTCATTTTTATTCATTCTGACCCATTCGTAAATAATTTCATGGGCTATAACCTAAGATTTTTAGCTTTTTTAGTTATTGTGATCCATTGACAAATAAATTCAGAGAAGTCAAAGTTCACTATTTTATGAGCTATAACCCATGATTTGTGACTATTTTTAGTCGTTCCGACCCATTGGCAAATAGTTTTGTAAAGGCTAAAATTTATGATTTCATGAGCTATAACTCAGGATCTTAAGCCATTTTTAGTCATTTTACCCATTGATAAAGAATTTTAGGGAGTCTAAAATTTAAGATTTTATGAGCTATAACCCACGATTCCTGTTCATTTCTAGTTGTTTCTACGCATTGGCAAATATTTTCGCGGAGTCCTAATATCACATTTTCATGAGCTGTAACACATGATTTCTTGCTATTTTTAGTCATTTTGAGACATTAGCGGACTCCACAATTTGTAATTTCTTGAGTTACAGTCCATGATTTTTGGCTATTTTTAATACTTGTACCCATTGTCAAATAATTTCGTTGATGTAAAATTCACGGTTTCATAAGGTATAACTCACAATTTGTATCCATTTTTAGTTGTTTAGACCCATTAGCAAATAATTTTGCGAAGGCCAAAAGTAAGAATTTCATGAGCTATAACCAACAATATTTGGCCTTTTTAAGTCATTTCTACTAATTGACAAATGATTTTGTGAAGTCCAAAATTCACGAGTTATAACTCGTGGACTTAGGCCATTTTGTCATTTCAACCAATTAGTAAATAATTTTGCACAGTCCAAAATTCATGATTTCATAAGTTATAACCCAAAAATTTTGGCTATTTTTAGAAGTGACTATCCATTGGAAACTAATTTTGCAGAGTTCAGAATTCAAATTTTATGAGCTATAACTCGCGATTAGTTATCATTTTAGTTGCTTTAACCCATTGGCAGCTAATTTCATAGAAGAAAAAATTTTAAATTTTACAATCCAGGACTCACAATTTTTGGTCATTTTTATTCGTTCCGATCCATTAGCAAATAATTTTTGCAATGAACAAAATTGATAATTTCATGAGCTATAAGTCACGATTTTTTTAATATTTTTTAGTCGTTTGTACTCATTGTTAAATATATTGTAGAGGCCAAAAGTCATGACTTGAGAGCTACACTCAATGATTCTTTCCCATCTTTACTTATTCTGACTCATTGGCAAATAATTTTGTACAACACAAATTTCACAATTTCAAGACCAGTGACTAATGATTTGTGGCCTTTTTAGTGATTGTGACACATTATCAAATAATTTTGTGGAGGATAAATTTCTCGATTTCATGAGCAATAACCCACAATTTCTAGCCGTTTTTATTCATACTGATTAATTGCTAAATCACTTCGTTGACGTTTTCAGAAGACCCACCACAGTCCTGCCGACATATTTGCAAAAAACTTTGTAATGTCCAAACTTCATAATTTTGTAAGCCGTATACCATGATTTTTGGATATGTTTCTATTGGATTTTTTGGGCAAAACCGCTTTCCAAAATGAGTTTTCAAACTATATATATATATTAACTATAAGTATTTTTCATAAATACTTAGTAGCCTAGTGGAAAGTTAATGTTTTGGTGTTTCAAAAGGTCTCTTGTTTGAGGCTTGACAACGACAAGCCGAGAAGTGTCTTATTTGGATTAATCCCTCATAAGTTCTAGTGGGTCGTGGGCCGTGGGCCGTGGGCTAATGGGTCGGGGATCAGGGCTAATCGAGCTGAGGCGCTAAGTGATGCTTTGTTAGGCATACTTTGCACTTCGCACGGAGGCATCAGGGTGAGGTGACGCTGTTGGCACGTTGGCTGCCACTATGGCCGCCACGGAGGCTACTTCGCAGCATGCGGATGAGCTACATATTCGCACAAGGGCGTGACCTTAGCGTTCTCGTAGTTTGATGAGGTTCACTCGTTCGACGAGGTTCGCCTGTTTGACGATGTTTGTTCGTTTGATGAGGTTCGTTTGTCATACGAGGTTCGCTTGTTCGACGATGTTCGTCTGTCATACGAGGTTCGCCTGTTTGACGAGGTTCGCTTGTTCGACGAGGTTCATCTGCCATACAAGGTTCGCTTGTTTGACGATGTTCGCTCATTCGACGAGGTTCATCTGTCATACGATGTTCGCCTGTTTGACGATGTTCATTTGTCAAACGAGGTTCGTCTAATTTGCTGAGACGTGACCCTCGCGTTTCGTAGCAACGCGTCCATTGATTGCCTCGTATTCAAGAGTTACTATATGCAGCAGTTACAACAGCATTTAGAGCAATTTAATGCATTGATGTTACAATCTTAATTATCATTGAGAATTATAATAGTCACATTAATTGTGAGTGACTCTTGAGTTGACCTTAGAGTCCTATAAATAGCACCATTGGGCAACTCATGAATAGACTCTCGTGAGCGTGGAATACGAACGTCGGTATACACGCACTAGCTTGGAAAATGAACGTTGCATCGGCGTTGTTGTTGCTGTTGTTATGCTGCTGCTACAGAAACTATACCCGTAGGAACCATGAAACCGAAAAGATTTGAACCGAAAGGTTCTGAGATTGAGGAGATCTTTTACCTTGACCTAAAGGTCTTATAGATCGAGGAGATCTTAACAGTACTGGGTTGGTACACACTAGAGTGCTATACTATTGTTCCTGAAAACAATTTGGCCTTGGGATCCTTACACCGGAGTAAGCCAAATATTGCTTTAAGTACAGTGTTTAGCAAACACACAACAATTAATTAAAAAATTAAAATAACAACATATCTAAATTCCTCTATTTAATTCCAGATTTAACCATAATTTCCAACAGTTTCTTCGATAAAACTCATTGCCAAATAATTTAGAGCCCAAAAGTCATGCTTTCATGAGCTATAACTTATGGTTTTTGGTTATTTTTATTCATTCCGATTCATTAAAAAATAATTTTGTGGAGTCCAAAACTCACGATTTCAGAAGATATAACCTAATATTTTTGAAAAAAATTAGTTGTTCCAACCCATTGGCAAATAGTTTCACTGAAGGCAAAATTTATGATTTCATTAGCAATAATCATGATTTGTTGTTATTTTTAGTCATTCCGGCTCAATGGCAAATAATTTTGTGGAGCCTAAAATTCAAGATTTCTTGAACAACAACTCACAAATTTTGACCATATTTAGTCGTTTCTATCTATTGGCAAATAATTTTGCAGAGTTTAAAACTTAGGATTTCATGTGCTATAACCCATAATTTGTTATCAATTTTAGTTGTTTCCATCTAGTTTTAAATATTTTTGCAGAGTCCAAAATTAATGATTTCATGAGCTATGACTATAATTTCTGATAATTTTTAGTCATTTCTAATTATTGGTAAATAATTTTGCTAAGATAAAAATACACGATTTCTTGAGCTATACCATGAGAATTTTTACCATTTTTAGTCGTGTGACCCAATGGCAAACAATTTTGCATGGGCCTAAATTTGAAATTTCAAGAGCTATAATCAATGATTTTTGGCCTTTTTTAGTCGTTCTGACCTATTGACAAATAATCTTTTGGAGGCCAAAATTCTCGATTTCATGGCTTACAACACATGATTTGTGGCAAGTTTCATTTATTCTGATCCATTGGCAAATAATTTTGAGGTGTCTAAAATTCACGAATTCATGAGCTATAAGCTACGAATTTTATTCGTTTGTATTCATTCTGACCATTTGGCAAGTAATTTTGTGGAGTCACAAAATTCATGATTTCATGAGTTAAAACCCAAGTTTTTTTGGCATTTTGTAGTAGTTTTGATCCATTGCCAAATAAATTTGTACAAGCCAAAATTATGATTTCATGAGTTATAACCTATGGTTTCAGATCATTTGTAGTCGTTCTGACCCATAGGCAAATGATTTTTCAAAGATCAAAATTCATAATTTTATAAGCTATAACCCATATTTTTGGCCATTTTTATCCATTCCATCTTATTGGAAACTAATTTTGTGGAATCCAAAATTCATAATTTCTTGAGCTATAAGCTAGCAATTTTTAGTCATTTCTACCTATTGGCAACTATTTTTACAGAGTTCAAAATTTACAATTTATGAGGTATAATCCATGAACTTTGTCCATACTTAGTCGTTTCGACCTACTGGCAACTAATTTCATATAGTCCAAAATTCTAGATTTCATTTGCTATAACCCTACGGTCCAAAGTTTTAGATTTTGTTTGCTATATAAACCATTATTTGTTGTTTCCACCCACTAGCAAATAGTTTCACAGAGTCTAAAATTCTTAAATTCATGAGCTATAATATATGATTTCTGGTCATTTTTAGTCCTATCTACTTTTTGGTAAATAATTTTGCGGAGGTCAAGATTCACGATTTCTTGAGATATACCCCAATATTTTTTTGCCATTTTTAGTCGTTGTGACACATTGGCAAATAATTTTACACTGGACAAAATTTATAATTTCTAGAGCTATAATCAATGTTTTTTAGCCTTCTCTAATCATTTTGGCTCATTAGCAAATAATTTTTAGGAGGCCAAATTCTCAATTTCATGAGCTATAACTCATGATCTGTGACTATTTTTCTTTATTCCTGCCCATTGGCAAAATTCACTATTTCATGAGTTATACCCTAATTTTTGGCCATTTGTATTCATTCTAACCCATTGGTAAAAAAATTTACTAAGTTTAAAATTCATGATTTTATGAGCTGTTATATATTTTGGCCATTTTATTCATTCCGATTTATTAGAAAATAATTTTTTAGAATCCAAAATTCATAATTTCTTGAGCTATAACGTATGATTTTTGATAATTTTTAGTCATTTCTATCCATTGGTAAATAATTTTGTGGAGTCCAAAAAATTCACAATTTCGTGAGTAACAAACCATAATATTTGGCTATTTTTACTTATTTCCACCCAGTGGCAAATAATTATAGGACTCTAAAATTTAGGATGGTTCGCCATTACTCACAATTTTTGGCCATTTTAGTTATGTCTACCCATTAGCCAAATATTTTTTGCAAAGTCTAAAATTTATGATTTGACGAGTTACAATCCATGATTTCTGGTCATTTTTAGTCATTTTGAGACATCAACAATAATTTTCCAAAGTCCAAAATTCACAATTTCGTCAGCTATGATATTTTTCCATTTTTGTCATTTTGTTGGCATATAATTTTGAGGAAGTCAAAATTCATGATTTTATGAGCTATAACTCATGATTTGTGGGCATTTTCAGTTGTTCTAATAAATTAAAAAATAATTTTGCGGAGGCTAAGATTCATGATTTTATGAGATATAACAAACTAAGTTTGATCATTTATAGTCGTTCGTTGAGACCCATTGCCCAAAAATTTCGTGGTGCCCAAAAATCACAATTTCATGCACTATATCCCTCAATTTTTAGTGACCCGTTGAATTTTTTTGTGGAGATCGAAATTCAGAATTACATGAGCTATAATCCATGACTTGTGGTCAATTTTTATCATTTCAACCCATTCATAATTAATTTCATGGAGACCAAAATTCACGATTTCATGAGCTATAACTCATGATTTTTTCCTTTCTTTTGTTTTGAGTTATTAGAAAATAATTTTACGTTGGTCAAAATTCACGATTTCATGGGCTATAACCATTGATTTTTAACTATTTTTATTTGTTCTAACCCATTGGCAAACACTTTTGTGTTGGACAAAATTCACAATTTTATGAGCTATAACCCACGATTTTTGGTCATTTTTAATCATTTCGACCCATTAACAAATAAAACCAGGGGGCCAAAATTCATGATTTTTCATGAGCTATACTAAAGTTTTTTAGCCGTTTTTAGTCATTTTAACTCATTGAGAAATAATTTTATGGAACCCAAAATTTATGATTTCATGAGCTACCTATGAAATTTGGTCATTTTTATTCATTCTTACCCATTAACAAATATTTCACAGAGTGCTATAACCTAAGATTTTTAGCCTTTTTTAGTTGTTACAACACATTTGAAAATAATTTGGTAGAAGCCAAAATTTATAATTTTATGACCTATAACCCACGATTTGTGATCATTTTTAGTTTTTTCAACCTATTGACAAATAATTTTACGAAGGTGTGACGCCCCTAGTTTCAACAAGGCTGCAGTCTAAGGTGAAACTAAGAATGTCAAACCTGTCACACACTACACCATGCAATAACACGTTTCACCATCAGAATTACTATCTATCTAGTGGAATCAACAACATGTATAAGTACAGAATAAGTAATAGAGAATATACAAAAGGAGTACTAAACAACAGATATTCAGAAGAATAATCATTTCCATTGATATAAATGGATAAGTCTCTAAAAAGGAAACATCTAATCTGAATACAAATGTCTCGGTATAAGAAATCAACTGAACTGATATTAAGGCACATTGCCTTTACAAAACTAGAATAAATACTCAAATGTCTTATAAATACATCTACTGTGGAGTTCTGACATAAACTGCTAGTAGAAACTATAAATAATAACTAGAGTGACTCCATCAAGCTACGACTCTCCGTGCACCTGGCTCGTTACCTGAAAGTGGGGAAACAACGAGCGTCAAAGCGCTATAGCGAGTAACATCTCAACCAACCCCAAGGGAAAAAGGGCTAGAAGAATAAGAAAATATTTGATAATACATATAGATAGCCAAACATCGACTGTGAAAATAAAATAGAGGTTTGATGTTTAGAAATTTATAACACGAGCATAAGTACGTCTCCTTTAGCTCAAATTGTAAATAGCTAAATATCAAATTCAAAAGCTATAACATGGAGTAATAACTCCATCTCCAACCGAAATATCAATGACTTATCATATGTCAAATATATACTCAACTCGTGGTCTGAAATGAATAAATGTCCAAAATATGATCTGCAATAGCTTAAAGTCCAACACGAGGACTGTAGTGGATTATAGTCCAACACGAGGACTTTAATAATTATAGTCCAACACGAGGACTTTAATAACTTATAGTCCAACACGATGACTTTGATAGTTTATAGTCCAACACGAAGACTTGATAGCTTATAGTCCAATACGAGGACTGTAACAAGAAAATAGTGTCAGAAATCAAATATATACCGTTTACCCTCATGTCCCGGTGAATAAATCTAAAACTCATGTCTGTAATTAACTCATGTATACAAATCTCAGTGTATATCAAACTTCATGTCTGTAATTAACTCATGTATACAAATCTCAGTGTATATCAAACCCATATAACCCAGATATTATGTCAGCCACACAACTCGCACGTGAACAACAAGGCATGCATAAAAATAGGGCTCACGGTCGATCGCCAACATCCGCGGTCGACCGCGCAATGAGCAGAAGGGTTCTACTCATCTGCACGCCCAACGGTCGACCGCTACGGTCGACCTCGCAAGAGACAGAAGCTTACTGCTTCTGCTGTGCGCACGGCGATCGACCGCGCAGGTTCTGAAATTCCTCTACAGGTTCTATCACGAGGGTTTTGATTCAAAAATTTGTGTGTATTTGTGGAAAATTTGTAGTAAAAGAAATAAAAGAAAATTTTGATTTGTATTCCTTTGACCTCAATTACAATTGGATTTCCTGATTACAAAAGAGAGGAGAATTAATCTGGATTCTCCCCTTTGTTTAATTCTGGGTTCTTCACGGTGGCAATGGAGTACCTCCCACAAATGCTCGCGTCGAGTTTGCTCTCCGTTGACGATCCGACGTTTTGCTTCACTGGAACGATGTCTTCTCCTCACGGTTTGACGCTGTGGAGAACTTGCAAAGCAAGTTTTAGAACTCGCAAAGCAAGTTTTAGAACTCTGAATGAATTTAGAAGAACTCTGTAAAAGAGTTGATTTGAACCAAAAATCGGTTAATAAGCCAAGGCCAGAAGAAAGCTCCGGTGGTCGATCTCTAGATCCGAGAATGCTCCAAAGATCCTCTCTTTGCTGCCAAGCTCCAAGGTCAATCCGAGCCAAGAAGTTCCAACCTTTAACTCAGTTGAGTTTCTTCTTATTTATAGGGGATTAAGGGGGTGTAACCACCCCTTAAATCACTCCTAAGTGGGGTGTAACCGCCCCCAAATCATGGAAAACAGTTTTGGAACTGTTCAAGAGTTTAAGGGGTGCAATCCCCCCTAAAATCTCTCCATAATGGGGTGTAACCGACCCCATTAAGTGGAGATACAGTTTTAAAACCGTATAGGTTCTGTTTGAACCAGTCAAACACAAAAAATGCAGATCTGACCCCCGCGTTTTGATGTTGCAACGCAGGTCCGACTCCGGCGTTTTGATGTTAACATGCGGGGAGGACCTCCGCATTTTGGTGTTGCAACGCAGGTCCGACTCTAGCGTTTTGTTGCTGACACACGAGGAGGACCTCCGCGTTTTGGTGTTGACACACGGGGAGGACCTACGCGTTTTGTTCTGGGAGTTTGGAACGTGGCCACGAGCTATGCGTTTTGCATCTGGGACGCGTAGGTGAGCTCCGCGTTTGAATTTGAAGAGATCGTCGATTTGTAATCTCTTTTGCTAGAGCGTTGCAGAGATCACCATCTTGTAATCTTCATCTTGGCTCCTTAAAAATATGAGAGTCGTTAAATTGTAACTCCCGATGTTGATTGTGAAGGCTATTGATTAGAGCTTTCATCGGTTGTTGTGAAGATCGTCAGATTATAACCTTTATCGATCTACGTGAAAATCTTCAAATTGTAACCTTCTGGAAGTCGTCAGATTGTAACCTCCATCATCGGCGTTTGATAGGGGATCAACTATCTATTGTGATTTTTAGACAGCCTTCAGTGTGCGATGATTATAACCACTATCAACCTTATACACATGATATATTACATCAAGAAACATGTGAGAAACAGATTAGTCACTATAGGCAAAGCGAAACATAATTAAACATACGTTTTTGTGTCGAAATCTTTAAAAAACAATTATTTTTCTTTCAAAACTCTATTTAGAAACAATTTCAGATCCAGATCTGTATTAAGAAAAATCGTGAGTGATCTTTATTAGCTGAAAACTTGTTCTTCTTGCAACATATTATATATAGATCAATCTTTGTACATAAAATAACACGTTAGACTCACAAATCATATGAAAACATCATTAGAAATGATTAGAAACATGGGTACAGGATTGAGCGAGATGAAACTCGCCTAAGGGGTGATGAACTACTCTTAGCAACGTTGTAAGACGTTCTCCTTCGCTGGAAATCGCTGGACCTCGCTCAAACTCCTCAAAATCCACCAAGAAACGCCCAAAGAAAGAGCTAAGGTTTGCAAGAGGGAGGGACGAGACTGCTAGGGGTTTTCTCAGATGAAGAAGAGGCTCTCATGAATTACAACAATATATATAAGTCTACAAACCCGACCCAAAAACTCAAACTGACCCGAAAAAATAAAACTGGTAAAACTCTCAGCGGTCGACCGCCACGGTCGACCGCGAAGCATGCAGAGGCCTCCTGCCGGCGGTTGACCTCCACGGTTGACCACGCAGGTTTTCTCCTATTTGTGCATGTTGTGTGTGTGCTGGTCTTGACACTTGATCTCTCTCATATAAAATACACTTGTTTGATCCTCAAATACTTGTTATCGCATTCATCTATAATATAAACATATATTTCACAATAAGAATTCATTCACTGTATTTTACAGGGTTTTACATTCTTCCCCCCTTAAAAGAATTTCGTCCTCAAAATTCCAAAATCGTATCTTAAAAATTAATAATACAAGAAAAGCACTTCGAGAATAGTTAAGTTCCCACATACACATCTCATAGCATAAATTTTTAGATATGAACATAGTAATATCTAAAGTTAACAAGTCTAAAATGCGAGTATTCACGCCTTAATCCCTAACAAAATGGAATTAGTACGTCGGGCGAAAAATCCAAACAAGGAACCCCCCATATATATACCATGTATCCAAAATGGTTAAGAATTAAGTGATAATACCCCCATTCTAGTGTTAAAGATAAATATGATTATCCAAAATTATCGTAAAACATAAGAAAACATAATCCAAATAATTTACCTGCTCAAACAGGTATTGGTAGTCGCGACACATATCCTCCTCGGGCTCCCAAGAAATCTTCTCAGATCCTCTCCGGTTCTATTAAACTTTCACCAAAGGAATTACATTGTTTCTAAGTTTTTTGTCTTCTTTAGAAAGTATACAAATTGGGATCTCAATCGTAGTCAAATCGTCCCGAAGCTTGATCTCCGGAGCATCCAATATTCGCTGTCTCTCCTCGTCATGTAAGTGTTTCTTAAGCATAGAAATATGAAATACGTCGTGCACACTAGACATTGATGCTGGAAGGTCTAGTCTATAAGAAACAGCCCCAATTTGCTCCACTATTTGAAAAGGGCCAATATATCTCGGGGTAAGCTTTCCCCGTCTACCAAATCGATGTACGTCCTTCATCGGCGATACCTTCAGCATGACAAAATCTCCTACCTGAAACTCCAAAGGTCGACGTCTGTGATCCGCGTAACTCTTCTGCCGACTCTGAGCGGTTAGAATACGCTCCCTAATCAATGCTATATTTTTGGTAGTCTGCCTCACAAGCTCTGGTCCAAGTAACAAGCTATCCTTTGGTTCTGCCCAACATATAGAGGATCTTCAGGGCCTTCCGTACAATGCCTCATACGGAGCCATACAAATCGTCACTTGATAACTATTGTTATAAGCAAATTCTATCAATGGAATATGATCCTCCCAGCTGCCTTAAAAATCAATGATATAAGCCCGCAACATATCCTCCAACACCTGGTTCACTCTCTCTATCTGATTGTCTGTCTGAAGATAAAAAACACTGCTGTGTAATAATCTACTGCCGAATGAATCTTGGAAACTCCTCCAAAAGTACGAGGTGAAAACTGATCCTCGATCTGATACAACTGTGTCTGGAACTCCGTGAAGTCGAACTATCTCCCGGATAAATATCCTCGCATATGTCTCTGCAGTATAAGTAGTCATCACTGGAATAAAATGTGCCGACTTCGTCAACCGATCTACTATCACCCAAACTGAGTCGTTCCCCTTCTTCGACTTCGGCAACCCTATAATAAAATCCATAGAAATGTCCGGCCACTTTCATTCTGGAACGGGTAAAGGTTGAAGTGTTCCTGCTAGTCTCTGATGCTCTGCCTTCACCTGCTGGCAGGTAAAACACTTAGCTATATATTCTGCAATATCTCTATGCATACCACTCTACCAAAAGTGTCTCCTCAGGTCCTTGTACATCTTGGTGGTTCCTGGATGTACTGTATATCAGGTACGATGTGCTTCATCAAACAACTCCCTCTTCAACTTTACACTAGCTGGCACAACCAATGGACCCTTTATCCGAAGGCCTCCATCTGCTCTAATGGTCCAATCGTCCTTAGGCTCTTTGGAAATCTTCCCCTTTCGTATTTGAATCCAAGAGTCCTCTAACTAAGCTCTGACTACTCTGTCCCTCCAAGATGGCTACACTGATATAGCTCTTAAGTATGCGCTGGTCCCACCAATCTCTGGCCTAAAATCAAACTGGCTAAGAGTGAGAAGATCTCTATACAATGAGCACCTCAAAGCCTCGATCTGATGTCGACGCTTCCTACTCAAAATATCCGCTATGACGTTCGCCTTCCCCGGGTGATACTGAATCGTGAACTCGTAGTCCTTGATGAACTCAATCCATCGCCGCTGCCTCTGATTAAGTTCCTTCTGGGAAAAAAGGTACTTCAGACTCTGGTGGTCTGTGAATAGCTCGAACTGAACTCTATATAAATAGTGTCTTCATGTCTTCAGCGTGAATACCACCGCTGCTAACTCCAAATCATGAGTGGGGTAGTTCTGTTCATGCACCCTCAACCGCCGTGAGATATATGCTACTAACCTTTGAGTCTGCATCAGAACATCTCCCAAACCTGCTAACAATGCATCCATGTATACAACAAATATCCTGTCACTGCTCGGAATAGTAAGAACTGACGCCGTAGTGAACTTAGTCTTCAAGGTATCAAATGCCTTCTGGCACTCCATGCTCCAAGTGAACTATACACCCTTCTTCGTAAGGCGTGTAAATGGTACTACAATCTTTGAGAAGTCCTGAATGAACTTCCTGTAATAGCCGGCTAACTCTAAAAAGCTACGAATCTCGGTAACCATCTTTGACGGTTCCCAATCAAGAACTGCTAAAACTTTAACTGGGTCCACTGCTATGCCCTCTCTATTGACAACATTGTTAAGAAATCTAACCTTAAAAATCCAAAACTCGCACTTGCTAAACTTAGCATATAGCTGATGCTCCCTCAAATTCTACAAAGCCAATCGTAGATGTTGGTCGTGCTCCGACTCCGATCTCGAATAGATAAGAATATCATGAATACAATCACGAACTGGTCCAAGTATGGACAGAAGACCCGGTTCATCAAATCCATGAATACCATGGGTGTATTGGTCAATCCAAATGGCATGACCAAAAACTCGAAGGACCCATATCGAGTTAGAAAGGCGGTCTTGGGAATATCCATCTCCCGAACTCACAACTGATGATAACCAGAACGAAGATCAATCTTCAAAAAATACTACGTTCCCTATAGCTGATCGAACAAGTCATTAATCCGAGGCAAAGGATATCTATTCCGGATAGTGACTTTGTTCAACTCACGGTAGTCGATACACAATCGCATACTACCATCCTTCTTCTTCACGAAGAGGATCGGCGCTCCCCACGGAGAATGGCTCCGATGAATAAAGCTCTGAGCTAACAACTCATCCAACTAGGTCTGTAGCTCCCTCATCTCAGCAGGTGCCATGCGATAGGGTGCTCGGGATATCGGGGTTGTGCCCGACTGTAACTCAATACAAAACTCCACCTCTCACAGAAGGCAACCTAGGTATGTCCTGAAAGACATCCTGATAATCTGAGACAACTCTAGTCTCGCATATATCTGCACTCTGATCCCAAAGCATCACCTCCTTAATGTATGCCAGTAATGACTCTGTAAACTGGTTCTCCTGAGAGATGGCCAGAACTAACTCGGACCCATCGGACGCTCGCAAATTGACTGTTTTCGCAGAACAGTCGATATTGACGTGGTAGGAAGATAGCCAATCCATACCAAGAATGACATCAAACTCTGACATGCTCAACACTATCAGATCTATAACAAATCCGGACTCGTCTAAGCTGATAATACACCTCCTACAAATGCTCTCCAAGAGTGACATCTCACCTAGTGAGGTGGAAACTGACAAAGGAACATCTAGAGGCTGAGCTACGAGCTAAAATCTAATCATAAAAGTATAAGATATGAAAGAGTGGGAAGCCCCCGAATCGAAAAGAATACGGGCTGGAAAGGAGTTCACGGAGAACGTACCTTCCACTACGGCCCCGCTATCGCCATGATCATGAGGAACCACTGCATACACTCTGCATGTAGCTGGAAGCTGCTCTACTGTTGGAGGTGGAGCATATGAAACTACCTGCCCATGAGGAACCTCCTGAACTGCATAAACCTATCCCTCAATCTTCGGTACCACTGGTGGTGCCTCTAATCTCATCTGCTGGCCCTGACCTCGGCCCTAAAATCTGTTCTGCTGCTGATTCTGCCCTCTTCCTTGCTGGGCTCCTGCTGGTGCACTGCGACACTCTAATGCTTTATGGCCAAGATTGTGACACTTAAAACAAGTGCTCTGGAATTTGCGCTGATGAGGCACTCTCTGATCCTGCTAGGGTTCTCTCCTATGAGGGCCTTGCTGCTGCTGCTGCCAGGGTCCTGAAAAAGGCCTCTTATTCTTACCCTTTTCCTTAGTATTCCCTTCCTATTCCTTCTAGAACATATCTGACTCATTCTCTTGAGAAGTGGCAGCATCTGCTACCTCTCAAACTGGATAAAACCTCCTAGAAACGAGGTATCGACGAAGGTTAGGGCGAAGTCCTGCTAAAACATCTGAGCCTGGCGCTCTCCGGTCTGCCACATGCCCGTGAAATGAAGTAAGCTCATAAACTTGCTCTCAAAGTCAGCTACTGACATGTCTCGCTGAGACAATCTGGACAACTCAAGCTCTTTCCCGGCCCGTGTCGCGGAAGAGATATACTGCTCATCGAAGAAGTAGGTAAAAGCCTTCCAGGTGAGTGTCATTCTCTGATCTGAAGTGAACTGTAGTCGATACCATCTCCCCGCATCTCCTTTGAGATTGTAAGATGCCAGCCTCTGTTTCTGAACTGATGTCACATTAAGTATATCGAGAATGTTGCCTACATCCTCCTTCCACTTATGTGCTGCAAGAGAATCTGATGATCCCTGAAACTCTGGTGCCCTCATCTTCTAGTATCTCTCTACTAAGCGGAGCCAAGCCTCCTGTTCTGTGGCTTTATCAGCAACTGCCTGTGGGGTGGGCATTTGTGTGCCCTCTGAAAAATCCTCTGTAATGTGAGTAGCTGGTGCAACCGGTGGTGGAACTACTGGTGGTGGTGGTGTGACATGATTCGTCACGAGCTCCTCAAGAGCTGCCATCCTAGCGGCTATGGGAGTCATCAAATCTATCAAGTACTGGGGAGCCTGATGTGGCTCAGGTGGAGCCTGCTGCGGCTCTACCTGATCAGCTCTCCGGGTACGAGGTCTACCATGTTCAGCCATCAGAGCATATAGAAGAAGGTTTATAAGTCCTCGAACAAAACATATAAGAATTTTATATCATATATCATTCACTCAAATACTTTTAATATCACAAAAAAATATTTGTAATTTTTTTAATACACGTATATAACGTCCTCACTTATTCTAGAATTTCTAGCAGACTCTATACACGAATCTTAAGAAACTCTACTCTAACTCCACGACTTGATACAGGATGATCCTAAGGATACTGGAACTAGAGTTCTGATACCAACTGTGACGCCCCTAGTTTCAACAAGGCTGCAGTCCAAGGTGAAACTAAGAATGTCAAACCTGTCACACACTACACCATGCAATAACACGTTTCACCATCACAATTACTATCTATCTAGTGGAATCAACAATAGGTGTAAGTACAGAATAAGTAATAGAGAATATACAAAAGGAGTACTAAACAACAGATATTCAGAAGAATAATCATTTCCATTGATATAAATGGATAAGTCTCTAAAAAGGAAACATCTGATCTGAATACAAATGTCTCGGTATAAGAAATCAACTGAACTGATATTAAGGCACATTGCCTTTACAAAACTAGAATAAATACTCAAATGTCTTATAAATACATCTACTGTGGAGTTCTGACATAAACTGCTAGTAGAAACAATAAATAATAACTAGAGTGACTCCATCAAGCTACGACTCTCCGTGCACCTGGCTCGTTACCTGAAAGTAGGGAAACAACGAGCGTCAAGCGCTATAGCGAGTAACATCTCAACCAACCCCAAGAGAAAAAGGGCTAGAAGGATAAGAAAATATTTGATAATACATATAGATAGCCAAACATCGACTGTGAAAATAAAATAGAGGTTTGATGTTTAGAAATTTACAACACGAGCATATGTACGTCTCCCTTAACTCAAATTGTAAATAGCTAAATATCAAATTCAAAAGCTATAACGTAGAGTAATAACTCCATATCCAACCGAAATATCAATGACCTGTCATATGTCAAATATATACTCAACTCGTGGTCTAAAATGAATAAATGTCTAAAATATGATCTGCAATAGCTTAAAGTCCAACACGAGGACTGTAGTGGATTATAGTCTAATACGAGGACTTTAATGATTATAGTCCAACATGAGGACTTTAATAACTCATAGTCCAATACGGGGACTTTGATAGTTTATAGTCCAACATGAAGACTTGATAGCTTATAGTCCAACACGAGAACTGTAACAAGCAAATAGTGTCAGAAATCACATATATATCGTTCACTCTCATGCCCCGATTAATAAATCTAAAACTCATGTCTGTATTAACTCATATATACAAATCTTAGTGTATATCAAACACATATAACCCAGATATTATATCAGCCACACAACTCGCACGTGAACAACAAGGCATGCACAAAAATAGGGCTCACGGTCGACTGCCAACATCCGCGGTCGATCGCGCAGTGAGCAGAAGGGTGTTGGCCTTCTTGTTTTGATGATGTTTAACAAACAATTTATCACTAATGTTGTTTGTCCAGTATTTGTGTTTTCTTATTTATTATAGACAAACAACGTTGTTGGAGGATGGATGGATTGCGCCATAACGACGATATCAAATGGAGGTTGGCGGAATTATGGAGTGAAGCATCGTACAATTCAAGTTCAAGATCCAAGTTTAGCTTCATCCGCAACGTGTACCAAGTTGAGCTACAATGAAGATCAAGATCATTGCTTGGGTATATTTAGTATAGGTTTATATCATGTGTGTTAATTCTATAAGCTCAAACATACACACACATATATATTTGTGATTTTCGTAACTATAAGTGTTTTTATGCAAAATAAGTTTTGGACTATATTTACATCATAAACAACTTTTATTATGTCCATATAAATATTCCATAAGTTTTCAAAACTTGTTTTGAGTCAAAAATAACAATCACATGTTTTTCATATATACGTCTTTTAGTGCTTTTGCAGAATACAGTGTTTTTCACAAATTATAAATGAAAATTGAGAAATTCTTTTTCTAACATGTTTGTTTTCATGTTTACAAACATTTCTCAAAGTTTCATCAAGTTTGGAATTGATTTGTTATGTTTAATGGAATTTACAAAATCATAATTTTTATTCGTGCATGTTCGTGCATGTTTTACAAAATAGATGAGTTTTCATAAATGGAAAATGATATTCAAGAAATTCTTTCTTTGACATGTTTAGAAACTTCCCTCAAAATTTTACTATTTTTGAAGTTGATTTACTGTGCCTAATTGATTTTACAAAATCGTGTATCACAGCAGATTTTCAGAAACTGTATTTTTGTGTTCAAACATTTATGTCTCTCAACTGGGAAAAGATTTTTCAGACATTCTTTCTCTGACATGTTATTCTACATGTCTAGAACATTCCCACAAAATTTCATAATTTTTGGAGTTCATTTACTATTTTAAATTGATTTTAAAATAGCTGCATACTGCTACAGTAATCCGGTCGACCGGACCGGTCGACCGGAAATGTCTCTGGACGTTGGTTACTGTAGCTAACGGCTATAATTCCCAGATTTTGATATATCCGTTTTTTTGTCTTTTTGCTTGGTTTTCTTGGGTTTTTGGGCTTGTTTCATGAGCCTATATATACCCCATGCCCTCATACTTCTAAGGGCACTCAAGAAATGTTTTAAACAAGTTTAAAGAGTTTTAAACAAGGGTTTAAGTGTGTTAGTGTTTGTTTTGGTTTATGAAGAAGTTTTCACAAGTGGAGGAGATCATCTTCTTGTTTGGGCTCCAATCTCCATCTCTCCATCTTGTCATCTATTGGAGAAGTTTTCTAAACTCTATCTAGCTTTACATTTGCTTAGTTATTTGATTATCATTCTTTAAAGCTAGTTTTTATATTGAGTTTAGATTTGATTATATTATCTCATTGTTACACACACCCACTTGAGCTTATTGTATTTGCATACATAGTATATTAGGGTTGTGAGAGATTGTAACATTGAGTTGTGCTTAATTGTGTTCTCATCTATTGTAGAGAACAAATTTATATTTGTTACATTGTGAGTGGTGTAAGGTTTTCGGTGAGCTAGAAAACCGAGTGTGTTGTGAAGTTTTCGGTGAACTAGAAAACCGAGTGTGAGGAGTGAACGTTGTTCGGTGAGCGTTGAAAACCGACACTATGAGGTGTAAACGTTATTCGGGTGAGCGTAGAAAACCCGGTTGTGATAGTGGATTTCTCCCCGGGAGTGGGGAGCGGAGACGTAGGACGGAAGGTCCGAACTCCGTGATCATATTGCTTGTTTTGAGTGTGCTTTGGCGTTCTTTCATATTTATGTTCATATCTTATATCGCCATTGTCATTAGCTCATTATCTATATCATCCACTATCTTGTTTAGATTGTTTACCCCTTGTGTTAGTTTATATATCCTTGCATATATTTCACTATATGCCTCTTTGCTAGGATATATCATATTGTATATTGCTTATCCTAGTTCATATATATTGTTGCATTTCATACTTGCTAGGATAACTTATTAATTAATTTTAATTGGCATTTAAATCGGATTAGATTAGCATAAGACCCTAATCACCCCCCCTCTAGGGTCTAACAATTGGTATCAGAGCTTGGTGCTCTTTGATTTAAGGTCTAATCGCCTTGAGTTAAAGATCCAAGTTATCTTTTTGTGCTAATCTTGTTTTGATTGCATTTGTATCTTGCTTGCATATTTTTACAAATTATGGATATGAATGATGCATCTTGTTTAGGCTATGATTCTAGTATTGCTCCTAAATTCAATGCTTTCCCTTATGCTCAATGGTGTTTTAGATTCAAAATATTTGTTCAATCTAAAAATATCGATTTATGGGAAATCATTGATTGTGCTTATATTGTGCCCACGTTGGAGAAATCCAAGTGGAGCAAACATGATAAAAAGATGTTTATTATGAACAAGCTTATGTTAGAATTTTTATTAAATGCATTTGATTCATTTATGTCTAACAAGCTTGATTCTTTTGATAGCGCTTATACATTATGGAAATTCATAGAAGCGCATCAAGGAGACTTGGAGGCGATCCGACAAGCTTTGGAGGATCCCGCTTCAAGTTCATATGGAGCTTCATGCACACGTGCACTAGGCGATAGCCCTAGTGAGGTTTGCGAGTTCGAATCTATTAATGATTTACATAATGATGAACTTACTTGTGCTAGTGATAAATTATTGCATGCCTACAAGAAATTGCAAAATGATTTCATTAATCTTAAAAGCAAGCATGAAATTTTAAAATCCGATCATGAGTCTTTAGCTTCTAAGTTTGATACTATTTCTAATGAGAATATGATCCTTAAAGAAAATAATGAAAAATTAAAATTGGATCATGATTCTTTAATTTCAAACTTTGGTAAGTTAACTCATGAGAAAGATAATGCCATGTTAGAAGTAGAGAACATAAAAAATAATACAGCTTCTTTTATAAATAACTATTTATGTTCTACTTCTAAAAGTGCATATGTGCCTAAAAATGAAGACTTGAATCTTATGAAAAAAATGCATTTCATCTTTAGATTCAACTTTAAAAATATGCATTAATAATCATAAGAAGCTTATGGATATGTGTGCCAAGTCTAAATCATCATCTACTCATCATGCACACATATATAGCAAAGTTTATAAGTGTTCAATTTGCGGCCGTAAAGGCCATCTAGCTAAATTTTGCTATGATGCACAAAAACATAAGAATATTAATCTTTCTTGTGCATCTCATGTAGCTTCTTCATCACATACACATGCATATGCTTATCATGCACATCATAAACATGCTAATGTGTTCAAATGTGATCTTTGTGGACGTTTTGGCCATTTGGCAAAATTTTGCTATGATTTGAAAAAGACTTCACTTTTGCCAAATGATTTTAAAAGACCACAAAAGTTTAAATGTGATGTTTGTGGTAGATATGGCCACTTAGGAAAGTTTTATTTTGATAATGTTTCACATTTGCAAAATGTCGGAGATCGGCGCGGGGACATTGAAATCTGCAACGAAAAGCAGCAAGTCAGGTACAATCTAAAATATGAATACACGAAATTTAAAAGGGAAATTAAGAACTTTAATTAAAATCCTATGTATAAATAGGATTTCATAATTGAAGTCTAGTTAAACCTACAAATTTCGTGCATGCGAAACAATGATTATCATTTTTCGTGGTGAATTTTGGTGAGATACCCAAAATACCCTTCGTGTTCAAAGCTAAATTCGGGTCAAGGACACGCTCGGGTTGGGTCATGGTTATCATATCTGATCATACAGCACCCCCCGATATCCCACAATTTTAGCTAATTTTACAAATAAGCCCTTTTGTAGAATTGAGTCAATTTTGCATATAGACCCCTTCACTAATTCCAATTTAACGTCCACATACCCTTACCAAAACTTTGGTTATTGGGTTGTAGTCTAAACTGTTGGAATTTCAGCCACAAATTTCAGCCCTTTTGCAAATAAACCCCTCTACACTTTGTGGGTCGCTTTTTGCAAATAAACCCCTCAAACAACAACATTGGTTTTCTTGCATAAAGCACCCCTCAAATTTTCGACCAAGTGGACGTGCAATCCAAGACCTAATTTCAGTCCAATTTTGCATAAAAGCCCCCTCAAACTTTCGGCCATATTGTAACTTTACATAAAGGCCCTCCAAATTTTGCCCCACCCCCCCAAATTTCGGCCCTATGGTAACTTTGCATAAAACCCCCCAAATTCTTGTGCCTACACAACCCATCATCAAAGAGCCTATCCTCTAACTCATAAGAACATAAAGCTATGATCTTTCTTGAAAAAGAGAAAAGTTTTGAAGGGGAACTTACCAAATCAAGAGGCTCTTCTTGAGCTTGAAGATGATGAAACCCTAGCTTGGAGGAGAGGATATTTTCAGCCAAGGAGAAAACACCAAAAAATCCGAAACTTCTTGATGAGGTTTATGGGTTTTGAGTTTTGAAAACAATGGTGTATGGAGTATGGAGGAAGAAGAAGGAGTTTTAAAGTTTAAGAGGGAATCCTTTTTGAATTTTGAAAAGAGGGGGAAACAAAAGAGGAAACAAACAAAAGAGAAAGCAAAAAGGGGGAGAGAGGGGGAGTGTCTCGGCCAAGGGTGAGACGCCCACGGGTGCCTCGGGTCCCGTTTTGTCCCCGTACGCCTATATTAGGCCCGAATTCGCCCGTTTTCGTCGATTATTGGATGTCTTGATGAAAATCGACACCAATTAACCCTAGGTCAACGCCGGTCAATGCGTTGCGACAAAAGTCAACGTTTGACGATTGAAAACCCTAAGGGTCAACGCCGGTCAACGTGTAGCCCTAGGTCAACGCCAGTCAACGCGTTGCAACCAGAGTCAACGTTTGACGATTCAAAACCCTAAGGGTCAACGCCGGTCAACGTGTAGCCCTAGGTCAACGCCAGTCAACGCGTTGCAACCAGAGTCAACGTTTGACGATTCAAAACCCTAAGGGTCAACGCGTAGCCCTAGGTCAACGTAGGTCAACGCCAGTCAACGCGTTACAACACAAGTCAACGTTCGACGATTCAAAACCCTAAGGGTCAACGCCGGTCAACGCGTAACCCTAGGTCAACGCCAGTCAACGCGTCGCGACAAAGTTAACGTTCGAGGATGAAAATCCACACCAATCAACGTTTGACGATTCAAAACCCTAAGGGTCAACGCCGGTTAACGCGTAACCCTAGGTCTACGCCAGTCAACGCGTTGCAACCAGAGTCAACGTTTGACGATCCAAAACCCTAGGGTCAACGCCGGTCAACGCGTAACCCTAGGTCAACGCCAGTCAACGCGTTACAACACAAGTCAACGCGTTGCAACCAAAGTCAACGTTTGACGATTCAAACGAAAGTCAACGTTCGACGATCCGAAACCCTAGGGTGGACGCCGGTCAACGCGTAACCCTAGGTCAACGCCAGTCAACGCGTTGCGACAAAAAGTCAACACACGGTGATCCGAAACCCTAAGTCAACACAATGTGACGGAGGTAGTTCAAGGTCAACTCAATGACACGAGCCAAACTCAATTCATCAGCTGCAGACTCGAGACTCCGACGACGGCCAAGCGATAAACGCAGCGCCGAAAGAACTTCGGCTATTCGTCAAAGCATCGAATAGACCGAAAATCGAAGGAGCCAAGAGTTGAGGCTAACTACAGGTCTTTACGCCGACTGAAGGCTAGACCAACCACATCCAAAGTATTACAGCCTCTTCTATAAAAGAAACGAGTCCGGAACGCTTTGGAGGGGGTATCTGTAGGCATCGAAAACTGCCTATAGGTCTCCACGAACGGTTCAGTGTTAAAGAGCAACGATGAACATCACTATCTGATCAACAGGAGTCTAATTGATGTCGATGAACGATTGAAGTGAATCGACGAACTACGTGAACTGATAGGATTTCGGAACAACGAAGACCCGGGCCAATCGGAAACCCGGCGATGTTCACAAAAAGGACAATGCCCTTCATGTCTCGATCACTCTACAGACAGTCCAACCACCAGAACAAATCGAACTCTTCGTCAACCATCCAACGCACTTGGAATCACTCAAATCCGAGTTCGGACGAAGAATTTACGGGGAAAACAATCAAACATACGCAACGGAGCGTCTCAGGCTGAGTTGGGACACCCGGGGTGTCTCGGGAAAGTCGAAACACCCCAGGGGTGTCTAGGAAAAGCCTAGACACCCCAGGGTGCAAGCCGAGACACCCCAAGGGTGTCTCGGCTTTTCCTAGACACCCCAGGGGTGTCTAGGCACCCTAGGTGCTCCCATTGCCTATAAATAGCCATTCAAGGCCTTATTTTGAAGGATCTGGATTTTTGGTGAAGTTGGCGAAGCCCTGCTGCAGTGAAGAGTGATCGAGCGCTTCAACCGAGGAGAGAAGAGGCCTTCATCAGAGTCTTCATCACCCGTCCCCCTTTTCCTTAGTATTACCCTTCGCCGGTAATCACTAAGAAGAGCAGATATCTCATTTTAGCCGAGATAGACGCTTCAGGCTTCTAGATCTCACGCGGATCAACGAAGCTCTGTCCGATTTTTCCGGAACAGATCTGAGTGCCAGGTAGTCCACGGATATCAACGTCCCCGTCACAGGCCAAAGACAGTTAAGGAATCAACGAGTCATCCAACCGAGAACAGACTCGGACGAATCACGATCGAATAAAGATCAGTTTCGGACTCGAACTCAGAAGCGGATTTACTGCCAAATCAGGAATCCGACTTACTGCCAAATCAGATCATCAAATCAGAGTCTCAAATCAACTGAAACACGGACAAACGAGACAACGCAAAACGACAAAAGTCAAACACCCGCGGGGGCTCGGCCAAAAGCCGAGCCACCTCAAGGTGGCTCGGCCTTAGCCGAGCCACCTCAAGGTGGCTCGGCCTTAGCCGAGCCACCATGAGGTGGCTCGGTGGCCGAGCCACCTTGAGGTGGCTTGGCCATGAGCCGAGCCACCTCAAGGTGGCTAGGCACAGTGCCGGCCACCCCGAGGTGGCCGACAGTGGCCAGAGGTGGCCGACATTTCTCTTTTTGCGGCCACTGTCCTGAGAGCCTATAAATAGGCCTAGAAATGTTCATTTTCGGAGGTCGAACTTTCAAGAGCCGAAACTCTGCCGGATTGAAGAGTGAACTCGGAGCTTGAAGACCAGAAGACTTGCACATTCAGATCTGATCCTCGGCGACCATCCACGTCAGAAAAGGCAGGATCTCGAGAGGAAGAAAGAACAGATCTGAGATCTACACGAGACTACACTCCAGATCTAAGCTTGGTCTTAGATCTCGAGATCTGAGCGATTATTCCCTTGGTGGATTAATCCCTCCCGGCTATTATTCCCTTCGTGGAATAATACCCGCATAATCGTGTAGATCCGACCGGATCTAGATCGCGCGGTGGTCCACGGATTAACCCCGGCGTTGGCAAAGAACCCACACAAGCAAGCAACCGCAAAACAGGAGCTTGCGATTTGTTCACAAGAGGAAAGTTGTAATTTTTATTTTTTTTCTTTGATTTAGTTGTAACCGGATCTATAAAAGACCGGATCTTTGTAACCCAAGATGACAATCATATCAATGAAAAAGAAAACAGTTTTCCACGCGAACAATTAGATCTTCCGGCATCGATGTCGAGTATACATGATGTATTTCATATTTCGATGCTCAAGAAGCATTTGCATGACGAAGAGCAACAGAGGGTGATTGATTCACTAGAGGTTGAGATTCAGGATGATTTGACTATCGTAGAGATTCCGGTATGCATTCTTGCTAGGGAGAATAAAAAGCTTAGAAACAAAGTCATTCTATTAGTGAAAGTTCAGTAGAACCGGCAAGGAGCCGAAGAGATTTCTTGGGAGCGCGAGGAGGATGTTCGTCGTGACTACCCACACCTGTTTGAACAGGTAAGGTGTTGATATTTAAATGTACTTATATGCATTGATAGATTTGATTATATGTGTTGCTTAGTCACATTTATATTTAATGGTAGAATAGGTCATTCAGCACTTAGCTCTTAATTATTCGGAACATATGGTATATATATGAGGGGTTCCTTGTTTGGATTTTTTGCCCGACGTACTAGTTCCGTCTAATTAGGGGTTAAGTGAGAATGCATGCATTTTAGAGTGTTAAGTTTAAATGTTGCTTATATTTCAAGTCAGGAAAATTAATGATACGAGATGTGTACGTGAGGGTTTCCTTGTTTTAGATTACTTCCTTTTTGTGCTTTTCTCATATTATTAATCTCTACGATGCGACAGCGAAATTTCGAGGACAAAATTCTTTTAAGGGGGGGGGGGGGGAATGATTTCATAAATCTATTTTTTATACATGGTTTTAGGCTTGTATTTTTGAGACACCTATTTATCGTAACATATCATTATGTGTTCTCATTATCTCTTGGATGTGAGTGATTTTTGGCATATTATTTATGCATGCTCACATATGTTTGCCATGATATTCATTTCATATATTTTATATGGTATTTTGATAGGGGGAGCAATCCCTATATCTTTTTATGTTTGATACTCACCCATGCTTATTGATAGGGGGAGCTTTCGCTCTCTTATTCCTTTGTCCCCTTTTTGATGTTGTCAAAGGGGGAGAAATATTGTGAGTATACATTTATATGCATGTGTATTATCTTTTATATATACACTTCCTTTCATGCATATATTCCTTTTTGTAAATTGTTTGTCATCATCAAAAAGGGGGAGATTGTTGGCCTTCTTGTTTTGATGGTGTTTAACAAACAATTTACCACTAATGTTGTTTGTCTAGTATTTGTGTTTTCGTATTTATTGTAGACAAACAACATAGTTAGAGGATGGATGGAATAGCGCTTTAACGACGATATCAAATGGAGGTTGGCGGAATGTCGGGTTGAAGCCTTGCAATTCAAAGTTAAAGATCAAGTTCAAGCTTCATCCGCATGTGTACCAAGTTGAGCTACAATGAAGATCAAGATCAAGCTTGGGTAATCTAGTTTAGATTTTATATTATGTGTGTTAAGTACCTTAAGCTCAATATCATATACACACACGTATTTGGTTTCTATGTATATATATAGTTATATATATACATGCATGGTTTTGAGTTTCATGCTTTGGACACACTTGCAAAATACATGAGTTTTCACAAATGGAAATTCAATTTGAGAAATTCTTTTTCTAACATGTTTGTTTTCATGTTTACAAACATTTCGCAAAGTTTCATCAAGTTTAGAATTGATTTGTTATGTTTAATGGAATTTACAAAATCATGTTTTCGTTCGTGCACATGTTCGTGCATGTTTTACAAAACAGATGAGTTTTCGCAAATGGGAAGTGATATTTGAAAACTTCTTTCTCTGACATGTTTACCTACATGTTTAGAAACTTCCCTCAAAATTTTACTATTTTTGGAGTTGATTTACTGTGCCTAATTGATTTTACAAAATCGTATATGTTAACAGTTTTTCAGAAACTGTAAATTTGTGTTCAAATATTTATTTCTCTCAACTGGGAAAATATTTTTCAGAAATTCTTTCTCTGACATGTTATTATACATGTCTAGAACATTCCCACAAAATTTCATAATTTTTGGAGTTCATTTACTATTTTAAATTGATTTTACAAAACATCTGCGCACTGCTACAGTAACTCCGGTCGACCGGAAATGTCTCTGGACGTTTCTCAGCTTTGCAGATGGCTCTCGGTCGACCGTACCGGTCGACCGAAGTACTGTAGCATCCGACCGTTGCTACAGTAACAGCTAGTTCTGTTTTTTTGTTTATTTTAATGTTTTGGGGGTGTTTTTATTGGTTTTTGGGGTTGTTTCATGAGCCTATATATACCCCATGCCCTCATACCTCTAAGGTAACTCAAGAAATGTTTTAAACAAGTTTAAAGAGTTTTAAACAAGGGTTTAAGTGAGTTTTAGTGTTTGTTTGGTTTGAAGATTATTTTCACAAGTGGAGGAGATCATCTTCTTGTTTGGGCTTCATATCTCCATCTCTCCATCTTGATCTAGAGAAGTTTTCCTAAACTCAAGTCTAGCTTTTATTTATAATTATTTGTTGATTATCATTTCTATTAAAGCTAGTTTTATATTGAGTTTAGTTTGATTTGATTTACTCTTTGTTTGCACACACAACCATTGAGCTTATTGTATTTGCATACATTATATAATTGGGTTGTGGGATAGTGTGACATTGAGTTGAGCCTAATTGAGTTCTCACCTTGTTAGAGAGAACAATCATTTGCTATATTGTGCTTAATTGTGAAATCACTTTGTAATACACTTGTACACCGAGTGAGGAGTGTGTGGTGAGAGTCGGGGATCATCCCAAGAGGAGTGGCGTCGGTTGACGTGCCTAGGGAGAGGTTGTAACCGAGCACTTGAGGGAGACACGGCTAGGTCCAACACTTAGTGGGTGTAGAGTGTGATTGCAAGAGTGTGAGTTGTAGAGTTTTCGGTTAGCTAGAAAACCGAGTGTGTAGAAGAAGTTCCGGCTTCCAAACCGGATTGTGTTAGTGGGTTTCTCCCCGGGAGTGGGGAGCGGAGACGTAGGACGGAAGGTCCGAACTCCGTGATCATATTGCTTGTTTGAGTGTGCTTTGGCGTTCATTCATATTTATGTTCATATCTTATATCGCCATTGTCATTAGCTCATTATCTATATCATCCACTATCTTGTTTAGATTGTTTACCCCTTGTGTTAGTTTACATATCCTATACATATATCATATTGTATATAGCCTAGCTCATATATATTGTTGTATTTTATACTTGCTAGGATAACTTGTTAATTAATTTTAATTGGCATAAAATCGGATTAGATTAGCATAAGACCCTAATCACCCCCCTCTAGGGTCTAACAAAGGGTTCTGCTCATCTGCACGCCCAGCGGTCGACCACCATGGTCGACCGCACAAGAGACAGAAGTTTACTGCTTCTGCTGTGCACACGACGGTCGATCGTCACGGTCGACCGCGCAGGTTCTGAAATTCCTCTACAGGTTCTATCACGAGGGTTTTGATTCAAAAATTTGTGTGCAATGATTATAACCACTATCAAGCTTATACACATGATATATTACATCAAGAAACATGTCAGAAACAGATTAGTCACTATAGGCAAAGCGAAACATAATTAAACATATGTATTTGTGTCGAAACCTTCGAAAACCAATTATTTTTCTTTTAAAACTCTATTTAGAAAAAATTTCAGATCTAGATCTGTATTAAGAAAAATCGTGAGTGATCTTTATTAGCTGAAAACTTGTTCTTCTTGCAACATATTATATATAGATCAATCTTTGTACATAAAATAACATGTTAGGCTCACAAATCATATGAAAACATCATTAGAAACGATTAGAAATATGGGTATAGGATTGGACGAGATGAAACTCGCCTGAGGGGTGATGAACTACTCTTAGCAACGTTGTAAGACGTTCTCCTTCACTAAAAATCGTTGGACCTCGTTCAAACTCCTCAAAATTCACCAAGAAACGCCCAAAGAAAGAGCTAGGGTTTGCAAGAGGGAGGGAGGAAGCTGCTAGGGTTTTTCTCAGATGAAGAAGAGTCTCTCACGAATTACAACAATATATATGAGTCCACAAACCCGACCCAAAAACCCAAACTAACCCAAAAAAATAAAGCTAGCAAAACTCCCAGCGGTCGACCGCCACGGTCGATCGCGCAAGAGACAAAGGCCTCCTGCCACTGCTGCGCGCGCGGCGGTCAACCGCCACGGTCAACCGCGTAGATTTTCTCTTGTTTGTGCATGTTGTGTGTGTGCTGGTCTTGACACTTGATCTCTCTCATATAAAATACACTTGTTTGATCCCTAAATACTTGTTATCGCATTCATCTATGATATAAATATATATTTCACAATAAGAATTCATTCACTGTATTTTACGGGGTTTTACAGAAGAATAAAAGTTCAAGATTTGATGTGCTATAAGCTGGCCTTTTTTATTCATTCTGACCCATTGAAAAAGAGTTAACCCATGATTTTAGTCATTTTTATTTGTTTCGATCCATTGGAAAATAATTCTGCAGAGTCTAAAATTAATAATTTCTTGAGCTATAATCCACCATTTTGGCTATTTTTAGTCATTTCTACCCATTAGCAAATAATTTCGTGGAGTCCAAAATTTAGAATTTCATGAACTAAATCCACGATTTGTGGTATTTTTAGTTATTTCTATCCACTGGCAAAAACTTTTACAGTATAAAATTCACAATTACATGAATTATAACCATTGTTTTTGCCAATTTTGGGTCATTCGAGGCATTAGTAAATAATTTTGGAAAGCCTTAAATTCTTAATTTCTTAAGTTATTATCCATGATTTTTAGCAATTTTTAGTCATTTCTACCCACTAGCAAATAATTTACGGAGTTTAAAGTTCACGATTTCATGAGTTTTAATCCGTGATTTTTAGTCATTTTTATTTGCTCTGATTCATTGGCAAATAATTTTACATAGGTCAAAATCCATGATTCTACGAGCTATAACCCATAAATTTTAGTCATTTTTAATTATTTCTATCCATTAACAAATAATTTGGTAAAATTTCACAATTTCATGAGTTATACCCCATGATTTTTTTACTATTTTTAGTCATTCTGACCCAATGGTACATAATTTTGCATAACACAAAATTCATGGTGTCAACAACTATAACCAATGATTTATTGTATCTTTAGTCATTCTGACCAACTGACAAATAATTTCACTGCTAAAATTTTAGATTTCATCTGTTATAACTCACAATTCGTGACCATTTTTATTCATTCTAACCAATTGATAAATAATTTTGTGGAGGCAAAATTTCACAATTTCAAGAGCTATTGTCCACAACTATTTTGACCCATTCGTAAATAATTTTGTGGAGTGTAAAATTAATGATTTTATGAGCTATAATCCATGAGTTTTATCCATTTTTGTTTGTCTCAACCCAAGAAAAAATTCCACAGAGTCCAAAATTAATGATTTTATGAACTATAATCTATGATTTGTTATCATTTTTAGTCATTTTGACCCATTGACATTTGCGGAGGCTAAAATCATGATTTCGTGAATTATAACCTATAAATTTGGCCATTGTTAATCGTTCTGACCCATTAGCAAATAATTTTGGGTAGGCCAAAATTTACGATTTCATGAGGTATAGCCCATGATTTATGGCTTAGAATGAATAAAAATGTTTAAAAATCATGGGTTATGCTAATAAAATCATGAATTTTGGCCTCTGTAAAATTAGTTACTGATAGGGTAAAAATGATAACCAAAAGTTACAAGTGCACAACTATCAAGTTATAGTATAGAAAAATATCAAATCCCACGAGGAAGGTGTTATAGAAATTAATCAAAAGTAATTCTTAAGTTGTGTGTGTGACAATTAGGAGTGAAACATGTGATTTGTGGAGAGAGAAAGAGAGTGGTTGTGATTTTATGCAAATGGAAACAAAACGAGATTGAGAGGGGCGAAAGAAAGATGAAGAAAAGGGAATAAAACTGTGAATGTAGGGGCCACACCCACGAGCGTGGAGTAGCAAGCGGCAACCCCAGGTGCGAGTGCGGTCCATCCAAGATTTCTTATAAATACCTAATGATTTCTAGCGTTTTGTGATGTGGGAGAAAAGCGAAGAAAAAACAATAGACGTTTTTTTTTCTTTTTCGGCTGCAGAGAAGAAAACAAAGTTTTTTTGGCGGCTAGAAAAGAGATGATACGAGTCGCCGTGCGAGCACCTTTTGGTTGCGGAATTACCAAAAGGTGGGTTGAGAAGAAGACAACTAAAACACAAGATCAATTCAGTATGGCGAAGGAAAATACCTTCTCTAGATTATGAAGAACAAAAGATTACAATCTTTCCCTCACAATCTCACTAGAATCGAGAACAACCTCTCAATCCTCTCTAAACCCTAATACAATGATTAGAATTTCTCTCTGATCTAAGATCTTATAGATCCTCACAATCTAAATCCTAATCCTTTTGATTAGGATCTCACTTAGACCTAAAACCCTTTAGATCTACATCTGGTCTCTCACCCTCCTGTTTAGAACCCTAAACAATCCCTATTTATAGGGTTTACAACGTGGTGGCAATCTGGTAAATAACCAAAACCAAACCCAGCTAGGATTCCTTCAAAACAGAAACCAAGTCTGCCCAGGAAACCTTTATGAGTCGACTCATGACTGAGATGAGTCGACTCATGATCACCAGTCGACTCATAGTCGACTCAAAATGTGCACAAACTGTGCTGGCCTGCATGAGTCGACTCATGATTTTCATAAGTCGACTCAGCAGAAGTATTTTTCTATCTGGAGGCGTTTTCTTGAGTCGACTCATCAACCCGTCAGTCGACTCATCAACCGTCAATCGACTCATAAACCCGTCAGTCGACTCATCAGGCTGAGAACTGAAATCTTTGATTCTTCATTCTTCCGACTCGCTTCACGCTCCATCCTGTGCTCCGTTGTGTCGCTTAACACCACTATTCTCAAGATATCATGAGAATCACATATCCTTAAGCTCCCATGAGGATCACTTTTCCGAAGAGAAGATACACCCGTATCAAGAGAAATCTTGAGGAGAGAGCTTTGGAGAGATTTTACAAGAGAGAGGTCAATTTTTGGGTAAAAATAAAATCTTCTTCTTTTGAGACGAGCTTGTGGATTGTACAAGTCGTCGGTGTTCTTCGCATAGGGGAATCTCCCCTCCCCCTTCCCCGTGGACGTAGGCAAGTTTACCGAATCACGTAAATCTCGTGTCTTTACTATTTTCTGGATTTTGGCTATTGCTTGTAGGTTCCCTCGATAAGTCAGTCCTAGAACTGATGAGAGGAAGAGTGTATATTTTACTTTGTTGAGATATTTTACTTTCTGTTCTTGTTTCCTTCATGAAACGGGAATATATAGGTTGACTTGAGCTTTTGTGATAACAAAAGCCAGTGCTTTCTCTCAGGTTATATCGCTTCTGTGGCGTGAGGGTGTGACTCTGCGCCCAACAAAAAACAAGAAGCAAATAAAGAAAAATCAAGAATAAAGAGGAAATTTAAGAAAGTAAAGATGTAGGATTCAATTAGAGATATAAGAAATCTAGAATTAAATTTACTAGCCAATTTCACTTATAAATTCATGAACTATTCTCTTTTATCACATATTACTTTAGATTATTAAGTATAGACTATCTTATCACTTAAGGCAAGCATAACATATCCTATTATCATCCAAGTAAAATTAATACTCGTGAAAAGAACAACAACTAGATAGTAATTCTAACTCATTGGGAAATAATTTTGCTGAGTCTAAAATTCATAATTTCTTGAGCTATAACCCACGATTTTTGGTCATTTTTACCCATTGGTAGATAATTTTATAGAGTCCAAAATTCACGATTTCATGAGATATAACTCATAAATTTTGGGCATTTTTAGTCACTTCTACCAAGTCGCAAATAATTTTGCGGACCCTAATTTAAGATTTCATGAGTTTTAAACCACTAATTTTAGCCATTTTTCTTAGTCTATACCCATTGATAAATAATTTCGTGGAATCCAAAATTCAAGACTTCATTTGCTACACCTTAAGATTTGTGGTCATTTTTAGTTGTTCCTATGCATTGACAAATATTTTTACGGAGTCCAATATTCATGATTTCATGAGTTATAAACCCAAGATTTCTAGTCATTTTCAATCATTTCTATTCATTGGAAAATAATTTCTTGAAAGTGAAAATTTATGATTGCTTGAGCTGTATCCCATGAATTTTTATCATTTTTAGTCATTGTGACTCATTGGCAAATAATTTTGCACGAGTCAAAATTTATGATTTCAAGAGCTATAATCAACGAGTAGTTATTTTTAGTCGTTCTGACCCATTGGCAAATAGTATCCATGAGGCCAAAATTATTAATTTTATTAGCTATAATCCAGATTTATTACCATTTTTATTCATTCTGATGCATTGGCAATAATTTCAAGATGTCCAATTGAAGAGCTTTAACCCACGATTTTCGGCCAATTTTATTCATTTTGTCCCTTTGGCAAATAATTTCACGATCAAAATTCACAATTTCATAAGAGTTACTACCCAAGATTTGTAGCAATTTTTAGTCGTTCCAACATGTTGGTAAATAATTTCGTAGAAGCTAAAATTTTTGATTTCATGAGCTATAACCCATGATTTTGAGGTAATTTTTAGATGTTCTGACCCATTAGCAAATAATTTTGTGGAGGCTAAAATTCACGATTTCATGAGCTATATAACCCATGATTTTTGGTCATTTTTATTCATTTTGACTCATTAAAAAATAACTTTTAAGAGTTCAAACTTCACAATTTCTTGAACTATAACCCATAATTTTTTGTCACTTTTAACCGTTTCTATCCATTGGCAAATAATTTTACAAAGTTTAAAATTTACGATTTCATGAGCTATGACCCATGAATTTATGCCATTTTTAGTTGTTTTTGCCCATTGGTAAATATTTTCACAAAGTCCAAAATTCATGATTTCATGATATGTAACCCACAATTTCTAACCATTTTAGTCATTTCAAGATATTGGCGAATAATTTTGCGTAGTCCAAAAATCACAATTTCTTAAATTAAAACCTATAATTTTTAGCTATTTTTACTCGTTTTGTCCCATTAACAAATATTTCGAGGAGGCTAAAATTCACGATTTCATGAGCTATAACTCACGATTTGTGGCCATTTTTTTATCATTCTAACACATTGACAAATAATTTCGTGAATGTCAAAATTCACCATTTCATGATCTTTTACCCACGAAGTTTGCCCATTTTAAGTCATTTTTATTAGAAATTTTTGATCATTTTTAGTCGTTCTGACACAGACAAATAAGTTTGCGAAGGCCAAAGTTTATGATTTCATGAGCTACAACCCTCAATTTTTAGCCATTTTTAATCGTTCTGACCCATTGACAAAAAAAAATTCAAGGAGACTAGAATTCACTATTTACATGCTAACCCACGATTTGTGATTTCATGAGTTATGACTCACGATTTGTGGTTATTTTTAATCGTTCCGACTCATTTGATAATTTCATGGAGACCAACATTCATGATTTCATGAGCTATAACCCTCGATTTGTATATGTTTTTGAACAAATGAAAATTTATTATGTGCCATCAAAATTCATAATTTTCGCATGACATAACCCACGATTTTTGTCAATATTCATTTTGAATACATGATAATTTGTTATGTGCACATTAAAAATTATGATTTTCATTAGGTATAACCCACGACTTTTGTAAATTCTCGTTTATTTTGTACGAATGCAAAGTTATTATGTGTCCATAAAAATTCACAAACTTTTATTAGCTGTAACCCTTGATTTTTGATATCTTTTGTTCATATCCAATGAATGCACATTAAGTATATCTACATCAACATTTGTGATTTTCATGAGCTATAACCCATGATTTTTTTCAACTTTTGTTCATTTCATATGAATGCAAATTTATTAGTTGTATATCAAAATTCACATTTTTCATGATCACCCACATTTTTTTGTAATTTTTGTTCATTTCCATCGAATGTAACTTTATTATGTATACATCAAATTTTGTGATTTTTCATGAGTTATAACCCGCGATTTTTGTAAATTTTAGTTTGTTTTAAACAAGTACAAATTTATTATGTGCACATTAAAATTTGTGATTTTTATGATTTATAAGCCAAAATTTTAGTCAATTTTTGTTCATTACCTATGACTGCAAATTTAATATGCGTTCTTCAAAATTTGTAATTTGCATGAATTATAACCCATGATTTTTGTAAATTTTAGTTTGTTTTGAATAAATACAAATTTACTATGTGTACCTCAAAATTCGTCGGTTTTAAAAGCTATAACTCACATTTTTTGACAACTTATTCATTTTGAACGATTGCAAATTAATTATGTGCATATTAAAATATTATATTAAATATTATATTGAACAAATGACACAAATTAATTAGACTTATATTACAATTAGTATAATATTATAACTATTATACTATAATATATTTTATTATATTAATTATGAGTATTAAATATATTGTTAATGTATTANATGGCAGCCATAATACTATATTGTATAATGGGGTAACAACACAGTATAATATAATACGATATTATTATATTATATTAATCAACTTTTTCTATTATATTGTATTATATTGCAATGTCTTATGGTAACATATTATAATGTATTTAATTACATTATTATCATAACATATTAAATATCATATTTAAACAAATTGAAAATTTTAACTTAGACTTAATCAATAAATAAAATATCACATTTTAATAAGATGTCACATCATCAATTATCCTACTTAAATTGTATCAATACTACTATTAAATTGTCTCATTATCCAAATTATCTCACTTTATCAATCTCCAATTATCCTGATGGATTTACATTGTTCCAACGGGATAATTATCCCATTTGGCCCTAAATTGTCTCAACGAATAACCCTCCACCACCACCAAAAGAAAGGGAAAAAAAAAAGAAAGGGTTTCTGGACGACGTAGAACTTCCAGGGTGGTCAGATGTGAAGGAAAAGGTATGTAGTTCTGCTCAGATGTTATGTTAAAAGGGCGAGAAAGCCAACACCCGTAATTACATCAACCTCGATGTTATTATTCAGAAAGAAAGGGCATTCATCATGGTCTGACTTAAACCAATAAAAAGTGGGCTGCAAAAAATGTACGTAGAAATGTCGCCATATATATATGCTTTCACTAAAAAAGTTAGAAAAACCAACATGGCTATAGTGAAACATAATTTATGATGAGATAGATTTTGAAATGATATACATGTACAAAGTGCACCATTTCTCGAGCCTCCTACAAAATGCAATTCATCGCCAGCTGTCTGCCATAAATTTTCATTTTGATACAAATAATGAAAAAGCACTCCAGATCGACAA
>NC_033801.1:4469069-4469679 GCF_001876935.1 Asparagus officinalis | reverse complement strand
CTCGTAGCCATTCTTCTAGTTTACTTTCTCTCAAACATCTGAACTCATCGTAACTTTCTAATAAGGATAATACATCACGATCTTGTAAATTACCCTCAAGAGCAGTGGCCAGATCACCATCATCACCGATTAGAGAGCTCGAGACTGGCAATTCATCAACTTCATTATCAGTTGGAGTAGTAGTAGTACTGCCATCAACTGAAAGTGACATAGATGGCGTAAATTTCTCACCCTTCAGCCACCTGAGACCAGCAGCCTTCTGCTTTGCTGAGTTGAGAACAGAGGATAGATAGCCTTGGCTGCTCCCTCCATCGTGCTGAGATCCAAATGGACTATAATTGAAAGTTGAAGGTGTGATCAACCTGCAATACAACTATTATTCAGTAACAATGTCTTGCAGTTTCCTTTTAAAGAAAATATACTCCATGGATTCAATTTTATATTTGTCTATACTATATGTTAAGAGAAGCTTCTATTGTCGTCTGTGTGAGCCACATTTTCAAATGCGAAAAATGACCTCACAAATAGAAGAAACCAAGGAAATGACCTCACACTTGGAAGAAAACTACACAATTCTCTCCGCACTTAGAAAAATATAGAAATTCCCTTG
>NC_033801.1:4422554-4469054 GCF_001876935.1 Asparagus officinalis | reverse complement strand
ACAGAAATGTCCTCACACTAGGAAATAATAGAAAAAAAAATCTAATGAAGCATTCATCCTCTTGACAATTCTTCTAAGAATTCCAAGTTATGTGTCATGCACGCATTGTGTGCATTGGGATACTAGTGAATTTAACAAATTTTACATGCATCTAGGCGTAAGTAACAAAGTGATTGAAGATCAGGTACTAATACTTATGAAAGAGCGACATTTAGCAACTGAACCTATTCGAACTTTAATATTCACAAAATCATCATGGGCATAAGTAACAAAGTGATCGAAGATCAGGTACAAATACTTATGAAAGAGCTACATTTAGCAACTAATTGTGCGAACTTCAATTCACAAAATTATCATGGGCTATATAATCCAAGATTTCTCTCTATTATTGTTCATACAACCCAATGACAAATAATTATGACTACTCAAAATCCACGATTTTTGTGTGTTATATAACCCACAATTTTTACAATTTTGTTCGCTTCATCACAATGACAAGTAACAATATTTACTTACAAATTCACGATTTTCATGGTCTATAACCCATTATTTTAATATATTTTAGTTAGTTTCAAGATCATAGAAATTAAATTTTCTCACATAAAACATGCAATTTTTGTGGGCTATGAACCATGTTTTTTATCAATTTTCATTCTTCGAACCAATGCAAAATAAATACGCATATTTAAACTTCGTGACTTTCATGGGCTAGTCCATGACTTTTGTCCATATTGTTCATTTCGACCATTTAACAATTATCTGTGCTAATTTACATATTCGCGATTTTCAAGGGCTAACCTACAATTTTTAGCCATTATTGTTTATTCAACCAAATGACAATTAATTATGATTACTTCAATTTGCGATTTTCGTGGGTTTGTCCATCATCGTTCATTCTACTAAATGACAACTATTCATGACTAGTTCAAACTTCACAATTTTTGTTGGTTATAACCCATGATTTTGAAAACTTTTGTTCATTTCATCCTAATAGCAAGTAACTATATTTACTTTAAAATTTCTCAATTTTCATTGGCTACATAACCCACAATTTCCTGCTATTTTTGTTAGTTTTGGACTAATGGCAATTAAATGTTCTTTTAATATTGCTCTTTTCACAGGTTATAACCCAAAATCTTTGTCAATTTACATTCTTCAGCCAAATGGAGGAGAATAGATGTGTGCCTATAAATCTTCGACTTTCATGAGCTATAGTCCATAATTTATGTTCATTTTGTTTGTTTTGACCATTAGCAACTAAGTGTACAAACTTCAATGTGCACAATTATCAATGCCTTACCCATGATTTTTTTCCATTATCATTTATATGATCGAATGACAAAAAATTACTACTACTTTCAAATTCGGGATTTTGGTGGGTTATAACCCACGATTTTGGAAAATCTTGCTCATTTCATACCAATAGCAAATAACTATCTGTACTTCAAAATTTACGATTTTCATGGGCTTTCGTTAGTTTCAAATTGATAGAAATTAATTCATCAAATATCACAATTTTAATGGGTTATATTTTACAATTTTTGACAATTTTCCTTCTCCGACCTAAGGGGGTGTTTGGTTGCACAGTTTTAAAATTTTTTGAAACCACCCATTTTTCAAATTTATATAGCAAAATTGACCTTCTCTGAAAAAATTTAGCAAAACCAACCCTTTTCAGATGAAAAAAGTCGGTTTTGCTACGGAAGAGGTTTTCGAATTGCACGAGACTAACAGACTTGTGCATTTCGTTTTCTTTACCCGCACCCGTCGTCATCGTCATCCCCGACCTCTCGGCCCAAGCTAACCATCCTCCCCCTCGTCGCCCTCATCTTCTACGACGTCTCTGGTGGCCCATTCGACATCGAGGACTCCGTCTGCTGCGGCTGCGGCTGCGGATATTGTAAGCAAATTTTAAAACCGGACAGATACGGTAACGGATACGGATATGGTTTCGGATTTTTTTCGGATACGGATTCGGAAACGGATATGAGGGTTGTGGATACGGATATCCGCAAATGTAATAATGATTCGTGTCCTAAAGTTACAATTACAAGTTTACAATCCGTAACCGCTAACCCAAACCCGTTTGTAAGTTGTAACCCTAGCGAGTAGCGCCTCTCCAGCTCCCATTCCAGTAAGTTGTAACCCTAGCGAGTAGCGCCTCTCCAGCTCCCATTCCATTCCGCCTCCAGCCCCCACTAAAATTTCCAGCCTCCCTCGTCAAATCCTCGTCAAATTCATCATATCCTCATCTTCGTCGTCTTCGTCTAGGTCTATGTAGCACGGACACGGATCTGACACGGCCATCCGACACGCCGACACGAGGCAAATCCTAAAAAATACATAGGATACGTGTGTTCAACACGTGTGTCCGACACGGACACGACATGACACGGCTTCATGTTATGTGTGTCCGTGCTTCATAGGTCTAGGTGCCTCATCCTCATCCAGGCGTCGTCATCCTCGTCCAGGCGCCATCAAATTTGTCAGATCCTGCGCCGTTCGCCTAGGTGTCATCATCCTCGTCCAGGCGCCGTCAGATCCCAAGTTCATCTTCGTCGTCAGATCCTCGTCCAGCATCAGATCCCAAGTTCATCTTCGCTGTCAGATCCCAAGTTCATCGTCGACAAAGGAAATGGTATAGTGTATAGTTGGGTTTTCATTATTGGTCCCTTAAAAGCTTTAATATTTTGAAATTAGGCCCTCAAATCAGTAAAGTTATTTCATTTAGCTTTGATTTGGGAAAATATTTGATTTACGTTAGCATTTATTATGGAAACAATTGATACCGCTATGCTTATGTTACTTGAAATCCAAGCTTGTTCCTTTAAACTTTAAACTGCGCCTTATAGCTGAGCTGACCATGTGATAATGGGGAATAATTTCCTGTATCTTGTTGTTTGAAGCCTTGATAAGGTTGCATTATGTTGAATTCAAATATTGTGGGTCGGGAGTGGAGAGTTGACCATGTGAAATACATGCTTTCATAAACACATGCTTTCAAATAACTGTCAAGGCAGAATAATTTCCTGTATCTTGTTGTGGCAGAACCATTTCTATGACATTCCTTTTTGTTACATTTCTCACAAGTTGTTGCTGCCATAAATTAGTGATTATGGAACACAATGTGTTCAGCACCTTAGCTCCACAACATCTAAAGCAACAAGCTTCATATAACCAATCTGGTAAATTGATCTTGTGTATTTATAAGATGTTAATCCTTTATCTTTTATTTTATTTTTTTCGAGAAAGATACTTTATCTTTTAACTAATTTCCGATGTAATTTGTGTCATGTTAATTCATTGCAGGTTCTGCCATCATTGGGTCATTCAGAAAGGAATGTGCTGATCTGTGGTCGAGGATTGCTAGTGCAGCTAATGCCACTCCACTGTGTAAAAGTTGGACATTTATCAGATGAAATTTTGGGAATTTGAGTAGATTTCAGAAAGATTTATATTACATTTCTGTAACTGTCTTCGGACTTGTGGTTGTGTCTGCCTGTTCTGTTTACAATCTATTCTCAGAAACTATTCTCAGAAAGTTTTATATGTTTCATTTCATTTAGTTTCTTGTTAACTAATGGAGGAAATTATTTAAATAATAAAATTGATTCTGTATTTTATTTCTTTGATATCATGTTTCCAGAACATGCTTTCATATCTATTATCACCGTCGATCATAGAATAAAGGCTGGTGACATCATGATAGTTCATTAACAAGTTTTTTGTATTTTCTGATTTGCATGGAATAACTGTTTTATAAAATCATTAGGAGAGTTAGGCAGACATCTGATTTGCATAGAATAACTGTTTTCATATCTATTTGTCGAATATCCGTTTATATCCGTGATCATATCCGATCCGATTCTCAAATATCTGATCTGTATCCGTTTTCAATAAGTATGGATATGGTTAATGTTTTTTTCTTACCGAAGATGATCCGTATCCGTATCCATATCCGTTTAGATATGATAAGTGTCATATCTGAACCGTATCCGCTCCGATAACACCCCTAGCTATATAACCCACAATTTCACCATTTTTTCATTTTATCTCAATGGCAAGTAATCATACGAATATTTCGTAGTTCGTGATTTTCATGGGCTATAATACATAATTTTAATCAAAATTTACAATTTTCATGGCAAGTAATTTTTCTTTTTTTTCTTTGACCCAATGGTAAAAGTTCATGATTTTCATGGACAATATTCAATGATTTTTTTTCCATTTTGTTGGTTTTGACTATATATGAATTTATTGTGCAAACTTACATGTTCACAATTTTCATGGGCCTCTTTTCGCCCCAATGACAAATAAGTTTACATACTTGAAACATCATGATTTTCATTTGTTTCGTTTTGTTCTAACCAAGTGGTAATTGAACTCCCTTTCATAAAATGGAGATTTTCATTTATACGACTAAATGAGAAAAAAAATTACTACTTTAAAATACGGGATTTTGGTGGGCTATGATTTTGGCAAATATTGCTCATTTCATACCAATGGCAAATAACTATCCATACTTCATAATTTGCGATTTTCATGTTAGGTCTCATGTTATGAGCCTATATCTTCTAATCTTGTTTTGATGATTACAAACAATTCCTAATATTGTTTGTCTAGTGTTTATGTTTCTTATTAGGTATTCTAGACAAACAATATGTTGGAGGATGGATGGAATTGCGTATTCACGATCATATCCAATGGAGGTTGGCGGAGTAGTGGTTGAAGCCTTGCAATTCATGTTAAAGATCCAAGTCAAGCTTCATCCGCAAGTGTACCAAGATAGAGCTTCGTTGAAGATCATCAAGCTTGGGTAATTTAGTTTAGGTTTTATATTATGTGTGTTAGTACTTTAAGCTCAATTATATACACACATACACGTTTTGTTTTTTATATATATATAGTTATATATATACATATATGTTTTGGTTTAGCTATATGGATATGAAATAATATATATCTTCATATATACTTTTATATGTTTCATATTCTATTGCTTTTGGAAAAATATTGTGTTTTTGGTTTATATGGTTTATAGACTTAACAAATATAGTTTATACTTTTTATCAAGTCTATAAATTCATTTTACAAAGTTTCAAAACATGGTTTATGTCAAATGTCAAAAAACATGTATGTTTACTTTTCATGTTTTTGGACATATTTGAAAAATAATGAGTTTTCACTTTTGGGAAGTGTAATTCTAAAAATTCTTTTTGTAACATGTTCATTTACATGTTTACAATGATTTCCCACAGTTTTATAATTTTTGGAATTTATTTATTATTTTTAAAGGCACCTTTAAAATCAAATTTTCAGCATGTACAGTGCCTGTGCACGTTTATAAGTCGACTTATCAGAGTTGATAAGTCGACTTATGAAATGCTCTAGAATGTGCAAAAACTCTCTGCCAAGTCGACTTATTCGAACTGTTAAGTCGACTTAGACCAAGTCGACTTATGTCATTTTCCAAGTCGACTTATGTGCTGATTTTTATGTGTTATTTTTATCTGGAAAGTCGACTCATGTGAATTTTTAAGTCGACTTATACTAAGTCGAATGCAAGTCGACTTATTAATATGACCGTTGAACAGTAACGGTTATTTTCCAGATCTGTTTTTGTGTGGGTTTTTGGTCATTTCCTTGGGGTTTTGGCTGATGTCTTGGGTTGTTATAAATACCTTATTGCATTTACCTCTCCCACCTAACAAGAGAAAAGTTTTTAAGAGGTTTACAAGTTTTGTTTAAGGGTTTAGTGTTTGTTTAAAAAGCTTTTAAGCATTTACAAGAGTTTGATTTGTGGGGGTTTTGGCTGATGTCTTGGGTTGTTATAAATACCTTATTGCATTTACCTCTCCCACCTAACAAGAGAAAAGTTTTTAAGAGGTTTACAAGTTTTGTTTAAGGGTTTAGTGTTTGTTTAAAAAGCTTTTAAGCATTTACAAGAGTTTGGTTTGTGGAGCAAATTTCACAAGAGCAAATGAAGATCATCCTTGGTGTTTGAGCATTCATTCTTCTCCCTCTCTCTTGTCATCTATAGAGAAGTTTTCTTAAACTCAATTCTAGCATTTTATAAGTTTGTTCTTAATTTCATAAGCTAGATTTCATATTGAGTTTATATTGTTTTATCTCTTTGTTCACACACAACCTATTGAGCTTATTGTATTTACATTCATAGTATAATTTTGGGTTGTGTGGTTTGTGACTTAGAGTTGTGCTTAATTGAGTTCTCGCCTTGTATTAGAGAACAAATCTTGTATTGTGAGCTTTAATTGTGAGGATCACCTTGTATTACACTAGTACAGCAAGAGGAGTGTGTGGTGAGAGACGAGGTTGTCCCAAGAGGAGTGGGGTAGGTGATAATACCTAGAGAGAGGTTATAATTCCTAACACTTGAGGGAGACACGGGCTAGAGACCAACACTTGAGGTGATAGTGTAGTTACATTGTGAGTGATTGTAAAGTTTTCGGTGAACTAGAAAACCGAATTGTGAGGTGTAAACGTTGTTCGGGTGAGCGTAGAAAACCCGGTTGTGATAGTGGAGATCTCCTCGAGGTGAGGAGCGGTGACGTAGGTCAGGCGGACCGAACCTCGTGAACATATCTTTTGTTTGTGATTGCTTTGGCGTTCATTTATATTCGTGCTTATTGTTTATATCGCCTTCGTCAATTGCTTGTTTATATTGTCCACTATATTGTTTCACCCTTGTTTATATTTGTATATCCTTACATATATATCTTGTTATATATCATACTTGCTAGGATATTTGTTAATTAGTTTTTAATTGGCATAAATCGGATTAGATTAGCATAAACCCTATTCACCCCTCTAGGGTTCCTTCCTAGCGGCATTAGGGTACTTTCATTTCATGGGTTACTTTCATTAGTTTCAAATTATAGCAATTAATTCATCAAATATCACGATTTTAGTGGGTTATATTTTACAATTTTTGACAATTTTCCTTCTCCGACCTAATACAGAGTTAATATGCATACTTCAAAATCCTTAAGTTTCATGGACTAAAGTTCATAATTTTCGTTCATTTTGTTCGTTTTGACCATTTAGCAACTAATCATAGAAATTCAATATTCGCAATTTTTATATGCTATAATCCAAGGTTTATGTCCATCATTGTTCATATGACCTAATAACAAATAACTATGACTAGTTAAAAATTCTCGATTTTGGTGGGTTATACCCACAATTTTTTCAATTTTTTCTCGTTTTGTCCCAATAGCAGATTATTATATATACTTCAAAAATCGTGATTTTGATGATCTATAACCCCCCACTATTTTAGTCCATTTTTGCTAGACCTGATAGAAATTAAATTTTCTTTCATAAAAAAAAACAATTTTCATGGGCTATAAATCATAATTTTAAGCAATGTTCGTTCTTCAACCTAATGCAAAATAAGTATGTTTACTTCAAATTTTATAATTTTCATGGGCTATAGCCCATGATTTTTTTCGATTTTGTTCATTTTGACCATTTGAAAATAAATTATGTGAACTTACATACTTGCCATTTTCATGGGGCTATAACCATGATATTTGTCCATTATCATTCATTCGACCAAATGGCAATTAAATATAACCACTTCAAAATTCCCAATTTTCATAGGTAACCGACAATTATGGATATTTTTGTTTAGTTCGATCCAATGAAAAATAATTATACATACTTAAAATTTTAAAGTTTTTATAGGTTATGACCCCAGATTTTCGTCTATGTAAGTTTCTAACTAATAACAATTGATACATCAAAAATCATAGCATGGGTTATAATCCATGACTTTTGTCAATTTCCATTCTTCGACCTAATGGAAAATAAATATGCATGCCTAAAAATCTTAATTTATGGGCTATTTGCCTATGATTTTTGCCTATTTTGTGCATTTCAACCGTTTAGCAACTAATTACTTGAAATATTCGCAATTTGTATGGGCTGTATAACCCACAAAATTTGTCCATTATTGTTCATATAATCTAATAGCAAATAATTATGACTACTTCAAAATTTGCGATTTTCTGGGGCTATAACCCACAATTTCACCATTTTTCATTTTATCTCAATGACAAGTAATCATACGAATATTTCATAGTTCGTGATTTTCATGGGCTATAATACATAATTTTAATCAAAATTTACAATTTTTATGGCAAGTAATTTTTCTTTTTTTTTCTTTAACCCAATGGTAAAAGTTCATGATTTTCATGGACAATATTCAATGATTTTTTTTCCCATTTTGTTGGTTTTGACTATATATGAATTTATTGTGCAAACTTACATGTTCACAATTTCCATGGGCCTCTTTTCGCCCCAATGACAAATAAGTTTATATACTTGAAACATCATGATTTTCATTTGTTTCGTTTTGTTCTAACCAAGTGGTAATTAAACTCCCTTTCATAAAATGGAGATTTTCATGGGCCTTCAATTTTGGTTAATTTTTGTTCTAGACCCAATGGAAAGTAAATTAGCATATTTTGAAATTGTGATTTCCATGAGCTACAGTCCACAACTTGTCTATTTTGTTCATTTTGACCATTTAGCAATTAATTTTGCAAACTTCGGTATTTAGATTTTCATGGGCCGTAGCCCACGATTTGTCTATTATTATTCATTCAACCCAATAATAATTAATTATGACTATTTAAAACTCGCGATTTTGATGGGTTATAACCAATGATTTTGATAAAATTTTTTTGTTTATACCAATCATAGGTAATAATACATACTTGAAAAACTGTGATTTTCTCGAGCTATACTTCACAAACTTTGTAAATTTTCATTCATTTTAATTCAATATTAAGTAATTATGCGTACTTCAAAATTTGTAATTTTCTTCGGTTACATAACCCATAATTTTCGTCAATTTTTGTTAGTTTCAAACTAATGACAACTAAATTTTCTTTCATTTAAAATAACCATTTTCATGGGTTATAACCCAAAATTTGTCAATTTTTGTTCTTCGACCTGACGGAAAAAAGATATGTGTGCTTAAAAAATTCGTCCATGATTTTAATTTATTTTGTTTGTTTGATCATTTAGCAACTAATTGAGCAAACGTCAATATTCACAATTTTCCTGAACTATAACTCATGATTCTTGTCCATTATAAATCATACAGCCTAAAGGTAAATAATTAGGACTACTTCAAAATTCCCAATTTTGGTGGGTTATCTCTTGATTTTAGCAATTTTTGTTCATGTTGTCTTGATGGCAAGGAATTATATGTACTTCAAAAATCACAATTTTTGTTCTTTTCATCCTTCATTCCCATCTCCCCCGAATTGGCCAAACTCTCCCCAGTTTTTTGGAAAAATGAATGAGAAAAAGAAAGACCGTAGAAAGAGCAATTAGAAGAGAGTATCTAAAATGTTGAACATGACTTAAGAGAAGGGAAAATCTATGGGCGTCTATCATGACTAAATGTGAGATCCCTCTTCGACATTTAAGATCTCACAATTCACAATTTGGATGGGTTATAACTAACAATTTTGATAATATTTTCAATTTTGTTTCAATAGCAACTTTAACAGGCTATTAAGGGTGCAAAACTACATCCGTATCCACGGACATGTAAGTAACCATATCAGCTAGGATACAAATGTGATTACTCAAATTTATAAGTGATAGGATATAGTTACTGGTATGGTCATGTAGTGTAATACTCAGATCCATATCTAATATATCTGAATATATGTTGATCATATAATTGCAATTGCTTCAATCCTTAGATTAATAAATTTGAGACTAACTTTGATGACCAAGAGATCAAATCTGACCTTTTCAAATATAATAAACATATTAATGAACTCTTTTGAACCATACGAACTATATTTATTTATATTGCTTCATTTTCTCATACACATTTTGTATTCGCATATATACCCACACATATATCCGCATGTAAATCTGTAACCATATCCTATTTAAGCGCATATGAACATAAGTTTTCCTTACTGAGGCATACCCGTATCCATATCCTTTTCTGTGATTGGCAAAGGGATATGGATACGATAAGCCTCATATATGAGTCGTATTCGAACCGTTTGCACCCCTAGTTGTAACTCACCATTTTCATCTATTGTTAGTTTTGAACTAATGAAAATTAAAAAAAAATCATCAGAATCTACATTTTTATTGGTTATAACCCTATAACCAACGATTTGTCAATTCTCATTCTTCGGCTTAATGACAACAACAAAACCTCTATCTCAAATGTTTGGGGTCCATTACATGAATCTTATTCTTTCATTCCACTTTATTATAGGTCATCTCCTTTCTTAAGCTAAGCATAATCATATCATTCTTGATTGCTTCAAACCAAGTTCTTTTTAGGTCTACCTCTAGATCTCTTTACTCCATTAACTATAATATCATCAATTTTCCTAGCCGGTGCACTAAAAGGTCTACGTTGTACATAACCATACCACCTTAATTTATTCTCTCATTTTATCCTCAATAGGAACAACCTCAAATTTATTACGGATGCATTCATTTCTTATCCTATCTTTTAGTGTATACCTGCTAAACTTCGTCAATATTCTATTTCTACTACACTCTTTTTTTGCACATGTTTTTTTAATTCCCAACATTCCCAACCATAAAACATTGTTGGTCTTATAATTGTTTTATAAAATTTTCCTTTGTCTCATGGGTATTCTACGATCACACAAGATTCCCGAAACACTCCTCTATTTTAACCATCCCGATTTTATTCGATTGACAACACCATCCTCAATCTCACCATCATGTCGAATAATTGATCCTAACTAACGAAATTGATTACTTTTAGCTATCTCTTGGCCATCAATATGTACTATAAACTCTCTTTTTAGTTTTACTAAAAATGCATTCCATGTATTCTGTGTTTGTTTTACTAATTTTAAAACGTTTAGTTTCAAAAGCTTGCTTCCACCTTTCTACTTCAGAAATTATAAATGTTCTAGTCTCGTCAACTAATACTATATCATTAGCAAATAACATATATCATGACACTTCATCCTGAATATATCTAGTAAGTTGGTCCATAAGTAACGCAAAAAGATAAAGAGCTTAAGGCTGATCCTTGATGTAAACCTGTGTTATAGGAAATGACTTAGTTTCTCCTTCATTAGTTCTTACTTTAGTTGTTACTCTATCATACATATATTTAATCACATCAATATATAAACTAGATACATATTTTTCTAAAACTCATCACATTATCTCCCTAGGTAATCTATCATAAGCTTTTTCTAGGTTAATAAAAATCATTTGTAGATCGTTTCTTTTTTTTCCTATAATTCTCCATCAACCTTCTCAAAATAAAAATGTGCGCCTAGAAGTCATTAATGAAAAAATAAAAAATGTGTGCCTAAAATTCCTTAATTTTCATGGACTTCTATACATAACTTTTGTTCATTTTGACCATTTAGCAACTAATTGAGCTAACTCAAATATTCGAGATTTTCATAGGCTACAACCTAATTTTTTTACATTACCGTTTATATGACCCAACGACAATTTTATTTATAACTACTTCAAAATTCGCAATTTTTGGTGTCTTACGACCCATGATTTTGGTCAATTTTTTATTTCGTCTCAATAGCAAATAATTATATGTACTTCAAAAAATTGTCTTCATGGTCTATAATTCACGATTTTAGTCTATGTTTGTTAGTTTTAATCTAATGACAATTAAATGTTCTGTCATAAAAACACGATTTTCATGGATTATAACACACAATTTGTCGATTTTTGTTAGTTTTATCCTGATAGCAATTAAATTTTTTATCAAAATTTGCGATCTTCATGAGCTATGACCCATGATTTTTGTCTACTTTTATTAGTTTTTAACTAGTGACAATCAATTTATCAAAAATCACAAATTTTAGTCCATTTTTGTTAGTTTTGATCTAATGAAAATTAAATATTCTATCATAAAAAACACAAGTTTTATGAACTATAGCACACAATTTGTCAATTTTTGTTAGGTTTGAGCTGATAGCAATTAAATTTTATTATCAAAGTTGTGATTTTCATGAGCTATGACCCATGATTTTTGTCTACTTTTATTCGTTTTGAACTATCACAATTAATTTATCAAAAATTGCATATTTGATGGGGGTATAACCCATAACTTTTATCAATTTTGTTCTTTAACCCACTAGAAAATAAATTTGTCTAAAAATCTTTAACTTTTAGCCATAGTCTATGACTTTTTGTTCATTTTGTTCGTTTCGACCATTTAGAAGCTTGTTGAGCTAACTTCATTTTGCAATATTAATAGGCTATAACCCAAGATTTTTGTCTATTATCATTCACAGGACCTAATGGCAAATAATTATGACTACTTGAAAATTCGTGATTATGGTGGGTTATAACTCAAAAATTTTGCCAATTTTTTCTTATTTCGTCCTAATTGCAAGTAATTATATATACATTCACAAATAAGTTTTCTTTCTTTAAAAGTAATGATTTTCATGAGCTATCTATAATTTTCGTTAAATTTTCTTCTTCGGTCCAATTAAAAATAAATGTGTACTTCAAAATTCATGATTTTCATAGGCTATAATCCATGTTTTTTTCCATTTTGTTCATTTCCACCATTTTACCAATTAATTGTGACGTCAATATTTGTGACTTTCATAGGCTGCAAACCTCGATTATTGTCCACTATCGTTCATTCAGCTCTATGGCAATTATTTATTACTACAAAATTCATGATTTCAGTGGGTTATAACTCAAGATTTTGGCAATTTTTGTTTGTTTCGTCACAATAGCACATAATTATACATCCTTCAAAATTCGCGATTTCCACAAGCTATAGCCCACAATTATATTCTATTTTTGTTAGTTTCAACCTGCTGATCATTAAATTTTCTTTCATAAAAAATCATGATTTTCATGGTTAAAACCCAATTTTTTTCTCAATTTGCATTTGCTGACTCAGTTGAAAATAAATATGCATACTTTAAAATTCATGATTTTCATAAACTAGCCCATAATTTTTCTCTATTTTGTTCATTTTGCAATTTAGCAATTAATTATGCAAACTTACATATTCGCGATTTTTATAGGCTATAACCCACAATTTTGTCCATCATCATTCATTCAACCAAATGACAATTAATTATGACTACTTTAAAATTTGCAATTTTCGTTGATTATAACCTAAGATTTTGCAAATTTTTGTTCATTTTCTTCCTAATGGCAAGTAACTATTCGTTTTCAAATTCACAATTTTCATTGGTTATATAACTCATGACTTTCGCTTATTTTTCTTAATTTTGAACTAATGGTAATTAAATATTCTTTCATCAAAAATCGCAATTTTCATGGGTCATAACCCAAAAATTTTCATAATTTTTGTTCTTCGACCTAATGGAAAATGGATGTGTGCTTACAAATTCTTAATTTTCATGAGCAATAGTCCATAATGTTTGCTCATTTTGTTCATTTCGACCATTTAGCAACTAATTATGTGATCTTCAATATTCGCAACACATGGTTTTTGTTCGTTATCATTCATACAACACAATTGCAAATAATTATGGCTACTTTAAAATTCATGATTTTGGTGGCTTATAACAGATAATCTAAGTTACCCGGGCACTTCTATCGTGAAGCCAATCTCCTACCCAACACGTATCTGTACCCAAACTTTATGGACACTCATGGGATATATGCATGCACTTAGTCAAACATGTACTCAATTATATGATATACGTTTTAATTTAAATACCTGCATATATTTCTTGGACGCATATGTTACACTTCTGACCATTTCTGAAACTCTGTTAAACATCGGTCAATGTTGTTTTAGCCTATATCCAAGAAAAACCATGATCAAAGGGGTGATTTGAACGTCTAGTTAAAATATGAGCAGTTTCCAACTTATAACAATCAACATAATTAAAAAAAACTTTAAATATGATAGGAACTTAAATTCAAATAGCACATAAAACTGAAAAATGATAATAATCTCATGTAATTATCAATTTTGATTTATATATGCAGCCATACCCTACATTTCACAAATTTTCAAGAACCCGTACTCGCCAACACACTAGTACCTCCTGAACCCGTTTCCAAGCAACTTAGCCAACAATCTTTCCAATTTTTATATGTTTCGTCCCAATGGCAACTATACGTACTTCAAAATCACAACTTTTATAGGCTATTTTTATTAGTTTCAAACTAATGGCAACCAATTCATGAAAAATTGTGATTTTTATGGATTATAACTTATGGCTTTCTCCAATTTTAGTTTTTCAACGTAATGGAAACTTAATATACATGGTTGAAAATCCCTAAGTTCCATGAACACAATTCACGATTTTTATTTGTTTCGTCCATTTTTTAAAATATCGCCGATATAGTCAATATATCAGCTAATATATCTTGTTATAAGGCTTGCCACAAAACAATATGGTTTTAATATCCTTTATGGCTTTTGGAGATTTTTGGGCAACGTATCCCCACCATAACCGATGTATCTGTTAATATGTCTGATATGGATTCTGGCCATCTAGTATTTTCCGGATATCCAATATTTAAAATAATCATTTCATCCATTCAGCAACTAATTGTGCGAACTTTAATAGTCAAAATTTTCATGTGAAACTACACAATTTTTGTCTATTATCTTTCATATGACCCAATGTCAAATAATTATGACTACATCAAACTTCGTGATTTCTGTGGGTTATAACCCACGGATTTTATTTCAAAAATTAACGTTTTCATAATGCACAACCCACTATTTTAGTCTATTTTAGTTAGTTTTAACATGATATAAATTTTCTTTCATAAAATGTGTGATTTTTGTGGGCCATATATCACATGTTTATCAATTTCAGCTCTCCGACCTAATGCATATAGTCCATGGATTTGTCCATTTTGTGTGTCAACCATTTAGCAATTATTTATGCACACTTACAAATTTGTGATTTTCATAGGCTATGACCTACGATTTTTTTATTATCGTTCATTAGACCAAATGATATTTTAACTCAAAATTCGCGATTTTTCGTGGGTATAACCAACAATTTTAGCAAATTTTGTTAGCTTCAAAGTAAGGACTAATAATTCATCAAAAATCATGATTTTCATGGGTTATTATAGCTCATAATTTTGTCAATTTTTTTTCAACCCAGTTGAAAATAAATACAAACACCACAAAAATCCTTAATTTTCACGGTTACATGTAGTCCACTATTTTTGTTTGTTTCGCTCGTTTCAACAATTTACCAACTTATAGTGAGAAATATTCGCAATATTCATTGGCTATTTAACTCACGAAATCTATCCACTGTTGTTTATACAACAGAATGGCAAATAATTATGACTATTTACAAATTACTGACTTTTTTGGTTTATAACTCACAGTTTTGACGATTTTTTAGTTTCATTCCAATAGCAAGTAATTATACGTACTTTAAAAATCACGATTATCATGGGCTACAGTCCACGATTTTAGTCAACTTTCATTATTTTCGGCCAAAAAGAAATTAAATTTTTCTTTCATCAAAAATTGCGATTTTCATGGACTACAACCCACGGTTTTTCTCAATTTTCACTCTTCGACTTACCGATAATACACATGCGTACTTTGAAATTTGTGATTTTTATGGAACCATGATTTTTTCCATCATCTTTCATTCGACCCAATAGCAAACATGACTAATTCTAAATTTATGATTTTGGTGTAATACCACGATTGTGGTCAATTTTATTTGTTTCATCTTAATTGCAAGTAGTTATATGCATTTCAAAATTCGTGATTTTCATGAGCTATAACCCGAGGTCTTTTTATATTTATTTTCGCTAGTTTTGTCCAACAGCAACTAAATTTTCTTTCATCAAAGATCACGATTTACATGGTCCAATAATTTTGGTCCATCATCGTTCGTAGACCTAACAGAAAATAAATACACGTACATCAAAGTTCAAGATTTTCAGGATCTATATTCCATGATTTTTTTTCCCATTTTGTTCATTTAGCAAGTAACTGTATGAACTTCAATATTCACAGTTTTCATGTTGTTTTGACCATTTAGCAAGTAATCGTGCAAACTTCAATATTCATAATTTTTATGAACTAACCCATGATTTTCGTACGTTATCGTTCATTCAACCCAATGCAAATTAATTATGACTACTTCAACATTCATTATTTGATGGGTTATAACCATGACTTCGGTATTTTTTGATTGTTTGTACGAAACTACAAATAGCAACTAATTACACCTACTTTGAAAAAACGCTATTTTCTCGAGCTATAACCTACAAACTTCGTCAATTTTCGTTCATTTCAATCCAATGGGAAATAATTAAGCATACTTCAAAATTCGTGATTTTCTTATACTATATAACCCATGACTTGTGTCTATATTAATTAGTTTTGAACTAATGGCAGTTAGATTTTCTTTCATAAAAAAATCGTGAGTAATAATCTAAAATTTTTGCCAATTATCGTTCTTCGACCGACTGGAAAATAGATATGCATGATAAACAATTATTAACTTTCATGAACTATGGTTAATATTTTTTGTTCATTTTGTTCGTTTTGACCATTTAGCTGCTAATTGTGCGAATTTCAATATTCGTAATTTTCATAGGTTATGACCCATGACTTTTGTTCATTATCATTTACACGACCAAATGGTAAATAACTGACTTCTTCAAAATTCGTCATTTTGGCGGTTTATAACCAATGAATTTGGCAAAAAAATTTCGTTTCATCTAATGGCAAGTAATTATATGTACTTCAAAATTCGTGATTTTCCATTCTACAATCTAATCCACGATTTTAGTCTATTTTCGTTAATTTTGACCATATAGTAATTAAATTATGTTATATCGGAAATTGCAATTTCCATGGCTACAACCAACAATTTTTCTCAATTTTCATTGTTCGGCTCAATGGACAATAAATGTGTACTTCGAAATTCCTAATTTTCATGTACTATAGTTTATGACTGTTGTATTATTTTCTTTCACCCATTTAGCAGCAAATTATGCGATCTTCAATATTTGTGATTTTCATGTGTAACATAACCCACGATTTTTATTTGTTATCGTTCATTTGACACAATGGCAAATAATTATTACTCCAAAGTTCGCGATTTTGGTGAGCTATAACTCAAATTTTAGGCAATTTTTGTTCATTTCATCTTAATAGAAGTAATTATACATTAAAATTTGTGATTTTCATAAGCTTATAACCCATAATTTTCAACAATTTTTTCTAGTTTCGAACTATTGGCGATTAAATTTTCTTTCATTAGAAATCATGATTTTTGTGGGTTATAACCAACGATTTCCGTCAATTCCATTCCTCAACCTAAAGGAAAATAAATGTGCGTCTACAAAATCTTTAATTTTTATGAATTACAACTAACGATGTTTTTTCAATTTTTGTTATTTGACACAATAACAAATAGGTATGCATACCTTAAATATCACAAGTTCATGGGCTATAATAGTCCATGATTTTTTTCCATTATCTTTGTTTCGACGTGTAGCAATTAATTGTGCAAACGTACATATTTACGCTTTTCACAGGCTATAACACACGATTCTACCCATAATTGTTCATTCGACCTAATGACAATTAACTATGACTACTTCAGTTCGCGATTTTTTTGGGTTACAACTCGTTGTTTTGATAATTTTCGTTCATTTCGTCTCGAAGGCAAGTATTTATATGTTTTGCAAAATTCGTTATTCTCAAGGGCTATATAACTCACGATCTTTATTTGTTTTTGTAAGTTTTAAACTAAGGGCAATTATATTTTTCTTCAAAAATCACGACTTTCATGGGTTATGACCCACGATTTTATAAATTTTCATTTTTCGACATAATGAAAAATAAGTATGCGTGCCCAAATAACAGTCCACAATTTTTACACACAATGATTTTTGCTCATTTTGTTCGTTTTTACCATTTAACAACTAATTGTGCAAACTTCAATCTTAGCAATTTTCATGGGCACTCATGATTTTTGTCCATTATCATTCATACAAGTACAACCCAATGGCAAATAATTATGACCAATACGAAATTATGGCAAAAAATTATACGTACTTCAAAAATCACAATCGTCACGGGCTATAATCCACAATTTTAGTCTATTTTTGTTAGTTTGGACTTGGCAGCGGTTAGATTTTGTTCCATCAAAAAGATCACAATTTTCATGGGCATAATCCAAGATTTTCCTCAATTTTCGATCTTCAACCAAATGGAAAATAAATATGGGTACTTCAAAATTCATAATTTTCATGGGCTATAATCCACAATTTTAGTCTATTTCTGTTAGTTTGGACTTGACAGCAGTTAAATTTCTTCCAACAAAAAATCACGATTTTGATGAGCTATAATCCAAGATTTTCCTCAATTTTCGATCTTCAACCAAATGGAAAATAAATATGCATACTCCAAAATTCATGATTTTCATGGGGTTGTAGTCCATGACTATGGTCCATTTTGTTCGTTTCGACCATTTTGTAACTCAATGTGCGAACTTCAATATTTATGATTTTCATGTACTATATCCCTCAATTTTCCTCCATTATCATTCATTGCATTCAATGGCTCCTAATTATAACTATTTAAAAATCACGAGTATAATGGGCTAAAACTCACGATTTTGGGAATTTTTGTTTCATTTAATCCTAATGGCAAGTAATGATGCGTTTCATGGGTTATAAACCCCCTCAATTTTAGTCTATTTTGTTAGTTTTGATCTAATGTCAATTAAATTCTTTCACAAAAAATTGTAATATCCGTGATTGTTGTCTATTTTGTTCATTTCGACCATTTAGCAATTCAATGTGCAAGCTTCAAAATTCACAATTTTGGTTGGTCATAAGCATCAATTTTGGACATTTATTTCAATTTGTCCTAACGTCGAGTAATTATACATATTTTAAAATTTGTGATTTTCATAGGCTAACCCATATTTTAGTCCATTTTTAGTTTCGATAAAATGGAAATTAAACTTTCTTTCATAAAAAATTGCAATTTTCATGGGTCATAACCCACGATTTTTAATTAGTTTGCGGTCTTTGACCTATTGGAATATATATATGCTTACTTCAAAATTTGTGAATTTTATGGATTATAATCCATAATTTTTGTCCATTCTTTTTGTTTGGTCCATTTACCAATTAACTGTGTGAACTTCAACTTTCGCCATTTTTATAGGCTATATCCACGATTTTTGTCCATTATTGTTAATTCGATCCAATGACAATTAATTATGTATACTACAAAATTCAAAGATTTTGGTAGGTTATGACACATGGTTTTGATAGGCTAAGCTACAATTTTTTCTGTTAATTTTTGTTCTTTTCAACCCAATAGGCTAACCCATGATTTTTGTCAATTTTTGTTTCTTTTGATCAAATAGTAATTAAGATTTCTTTATTCAAAATCGTGATTTCTATGGGCAACCAACGATTCTTGTCAAATTTTATTGTTTAACACAATGGCCAATAGGTATGCATACCATAAATATCTCGATCTTCATAGGTTTTAACATACAAAGCTTGTCAAATTTGCCAATTTCGACCTAATTGCAACAAATTATACATATTACAAAATTCGCAATTTTGGGTTATTCTCCATGATTTTTTTAATAATTTAGTTCATTTAGACCTTATGAAAAATAAATACGTATACTTCAAAATTCACGATTTTCATTGCTCATGTCCCACAATTTTATGCACCTTTTAGTTCATTTTGACCCAACAACAATTAACTAAGCATATTTCAAATTTTAAAATACCCACAAAACTTGCTCATTTTTGTTTGTTTTGAACAAATAGCACTTAGTCATGCGCACATAAACTTTCACAATTTTTATGGATTATAACTCATGATTTCAGTCTATTTTCATTAGTTTGGAAAAAATGGCAACTAAATTTTCTTTCTTCAAAATCATGATTTTTAGACCCATGATTTTGGTCAGTTCTTGTTCTTGGACCTAATGAAAAATAAAAATGCTTACTTTATAATTCGTGATTTTCATAGGCTGTAATTCATGTTTTTTGTCCATTTGTTCGTTTTGACTATTTAGCAATTAATTGTGTGAACTTAAATATTCACGATTTTCGTAGGCTATAACCCATGATTTTAACAATTTTGTTCATTTCATCCCTATGGCAAGTAATAATGCGCACTTCAAAACTCGTAATTTCTTAGGCTACAACACACAATTTTTTGATCAAAATTCATTTATTTTGACCCAATGACAAATAATTATGTGTACTTTAAACTTTACGATTTTCATGAACTAATACCCACTATTTCACAATTTTGCGAATTTTACGGGCTACAACCTATGATTTTTGTTAATTTTTTAAATTTCGATCTTTATTCAAAAAATGCAATTTTAATGAGCTATCTGCGATTTTGTTAATTTTCATGTTCCAACCGAATGGAAAATAAATAACATACTTAAAATTTATGATTTTCATGGGCTGTAATCCATGAGTATTGTGCATTTTGTTCTTTTTGACACATTTACCAATTAATTCTGCAAACTTCAATATTCGCAATTTCCATGGGTTGTAACCAATGAATTTTTTTCGCAATTGTTCATTTGGCATGGTAGTATATTTATGATTACTTTAAAATCACCAATTTTGGTGGGTTATTACCTAGAATTTTGGCAATTTTTGTTCGTTGTCTCAATGATAAATAATTATATGTTAAAATTTGCAATATTCATGGGCTATAACCCGCGATTTTAGTCTATTTTTGCTTGTTTCAATCTAGTGGCAATAACATTTTCTTTCATTAATTTGCATTAACTATAATCCACGATTATTGTCGGTTTTCGTTTTCCAAAAAAAATATGCACAGTTCAAATTCCATGATTTTTGTGAGCTATAGTCCATGATTTTTGTCTATTTTGCTTGTTTCGACCATTTCGCCAACAATGTGTGAACTTCAATATTCACGATTTTCATAGGCTATATATTCCACGATTTTGGTATTTTTTGTACATCTTGTCCCAATGGAAAGTAATTATACTCGGGTACTTCTATAATGAAGTTGTACCTGTACCGGACACATACCCGACACTTTCCCATACCCAAACTTCATGCACAGTTCTTGAATATATGCATGCATTTATTACAACATGTACTCAATTTTCTTCTATTTTTTTAGTTTTGACCTAATAGAAATAAATTTTCTTTCATCAAAAATATTGTTTTTCATGGGCTATAACCCACGATTGTTATCAATTTTTGTTCTTCTACCCAAGAGAAAATAAATATGTGTACTTCAAAATTCATGGTTTTCATGGCTAGTCTTTGATTTTTGTCCATTGTGTTCATTTCGACCATTTTGTAACTAGTTGTGCAAACTTCAATATTGTATATTATCGTCCATACGACCCAATAGCAAATAATCATAACTGCTTCAAAATTCGCATATTTATGAATTATCATGATGAAAGTACGATGATTACGCCATGGTAGAAGCGATAACATATATTATACTTTTTAGTGTTATAGACTTATAGTTAAGACAGGCAAAGAAGGTAATATTTACCTAATTGCCAAGGAGTGGAAGTTGTTCCAAAATAACATGAAACTACAACATGGGGCAGACAAATTGTATATACCTTGCTAAGCGAATCATGTGAGACCTATGTTACCCGGGTACTTCTATAATGAAGTTGTACCCATACCGGACACATACTCGACACTTTCCCATACCCAAACTTTATGAACACTTCTTGAATATATGCATGCATTTATTACAACATGTACTCAATTATACGATATATGTGTAAATTTAAAACAATTGTCAAAGACTTCCTGGACGTAGAGCTTACACTTCACATCAGTCTTTTGAAACTAATAAGATATTGGTCGGGTTCGTTTCAGTCGATACTCAAGTTCACAACTATATAGTTAATGGGTCATTTAGATGTCTAGTAAAAAAATGAGTAGTTTACAAATTACAGTTCACGATAATCAATATGATAAAAGAAACCCAAGAATGTGATCGGAATTTTAATTCTAATGACACATGAAGCGGGAAAAAAATTATCCCATGTACATTATTAATTCAATATATATATGTAGTTGTGTCCCCGTACAATACATTTTACAGTTTTGTCGTGTCCCCTACCCGTACCAGTACTCGTGCACGTTTCCATGCAACTTAGCGTCAGACTCTTTATTGATGACATCAATCATAAGAAAGTGATCCAATTTTTAATCTGTTTGCACTTCTCTATGGAAAAGAAAGGAAAAAGTAAGAAAAATAAGGCAACAATGTGAATCTTACCCCCTTTTTGGTTGGCATGCCGACATGATATGTAGAGATTTGTTGATATCTTTGATCATCTCATCTGCTATAGGCAGGCCACATTCGGTCATTGATCTCACCACATAGATAGAATCCTCTATGTCTTCAGTATGAAGGGTAACCTCATGAATTTTCTCCACAGCTTTGTCCTAAAATGAAAAATTAAATTGTGATATATATACCAGAGGAAAGTGTCTCTTAAAATTTACAGCTTTTTAAAAAAATAGCTTATTAAGTAGCTGCTACATTGTACGATAAACTCTTCAGCCTCTTAAGAGATAGCTTATTAAATAGCTACTAAATTTTAAGATAACTCTTCAGCCTGTTAAGAAATGGCTTACTAAATAGCTGCTATATTGTAAGATAAACTCTTCAGCCTCTTAAGAAGCTAGCCTACAGCTATGAGAAATATGAGCCTGGATAACTGTTAATCTTACTAAACATTTTAACCATAGCCTGCAACATGAAAAAGAGTGGTTATAGACTGTTGATTGGATAGGAAAGAGAGATTATTGTCACTGAGGAATCAATAGTTACTTAGAACAGGAGGTCATTATGTGGCTTAGATAGAATTTCCAGTTATTACTCAATTCAATGAACAATCCAGTCACCTTTGTCAGGACATAGCTTTGCAGGATTCCAAAAGACCTAACCTTATCAACCAAGTTTAGTCACAAAATGTTACTTAAAGGGAGTGGATTAGTCATTAGCCTGCACATGATTAAAGCAGTGAGCTTTACTAACTGCTGCTGAATGGAACCACACACAACTCATCTTCTACGTATAAAGCAAACGGAAAACCTCAAATGTTGGGATAAAGTAGTCTTCAATATCAGATGATGACACCATTTAATCCCATGAAATTACAAATGGGCAACGACCTCTAACTGATACCTAATCCAAGTACTAATAGCCTGCAAGGTCATTTTCGTCAACACTCAACGAAATTTTAAATTCACCATTATCCTATTAACTGCCACAGGAAAACCTCTTCTGACCTTTCTGCATCCTTTATTCTCCGACAACATTGTTCAATGTTTTCAGACCTAAAAAGTTTATAAAGCTTTGTGAATATCATTACGAGATAATGTTTGAAGCAAAAATCTTATATTTGCAACCTCTGGCCAGATTTGCCGAAATGAACAAGCAAGATGAGAAAAGGCAATACTTGTTGGGACTAGCGTTTTTGGGACTACTCGTCTACAAATAGTACAAAGTACAAACTAACGAGGATCGAACCCCAGCCGAACAAGTTTCGAGCTTTAACATGCAGAATAGAAGCATCAGAACAGAAACATAAGCCTCAGCTAACGAATCCGGAAAACCCACAGACTCGTCAGCAATTACCCACAAAATCGTAATAAAGATGACAACTTTCTTGGCTTTTGACCAATAAATAATCTGGAGAGAGCTTACCCTGACGTTGAGGAGATAGGGCATTGAAGAGTGTGCGTGCTGCTGAACGTAGTAAAGGCCCACCGAGGGCTCGTTGGCGATGTACTTTATCATCTCATCCACCCCTTCCTTCACTAAATCAAACATCGAAATGTCGAAATCAAACCGAATCAATTCCCGAATCAACAGAGAGAGAAGAATCGAAGGGAGGATGAAGGGAAAGAGAGAAAAGGAACAACGCTTCATGAAAGCCATCGCGGTGGAGAATCCGAGCATCTTCTTCTTCTTCTTCTCAAAGAGAGAAGAAGAGCGCTCATCACTGCACCCAACTGGGATGATTCGTTCAGAGAGAAGGGTAGAGTTAGGGTTTGGTGAAGGGTTGTGATCGATTTCGGAGAGGACGTCACTGATCGCGTGCGGATTGAGTTGAACAGGATTTGGACGGGGACGAGAGAGAGAGGTGGGGCGGCGATTTTTGTTGGATCATCGCCTGAGCGAGCGATCTCGTTTCCAATTTTAGATCGGATCGGGTTTGGATCGTAATCGTGATGGCCCGAGCGCGAGCTGATGCAAGTACGCAGCCAACAAACAGCCAACCTCGTCCTGTGACTTTTCCCTCACTGCAACTGGGGATAAAATCAACGCTGGCATTATCTCATCCTGTTGGGCTTTCGCTTGTATATAATTACGTTGAGTTATTTAGATACTAATGCCCTGTTTGGATGGAGGGTAGAGAGGGGGAGGGGAAGAGAAATACAACTTTCACCTTGTTTGGGAGTTTTTTTAAGGAGGATAGAGAGGATGAAGGAAGGGGAACGGAGGGCAAAATTACTTCTTTCCCCCCGATTTGGGCGGTAGAGGAGGGTAAAAGAGGGTAAAAGGGTGTAATGACATTCTTACCCTCATCAAAACAAATAAAAGGGCTGATGTGTTATTAGTATAAAGTCATTTATGTAAATTTACATATATTTACTTCCTTTCACCTTCACTCACCTTACTCAACTCCCAAACAACATATTACAATTCTCTTCCCTTCCCTTCTCTTCCTGTTGTTTACCTTTCCTTCCCTTCCCTTAGTGAACTCCCAAACACACCATAAGTGAATTAGTCAATGTTGTAAGGACCTAGTTGTAAGAATACATGAATATAAAAGAGGGGTCTCTCAATGAGAGAAACTAACCCTAATCTTTTTACATGGTATCAGAGCTAGACGCCGCTGCTCTCCTCCTTTTTTAACTCGTTCACCCTTTGTCTCCTCCTCAAAAATCTCCTCCGCTCAACAAGGACAGGGGGAGGAGGAACAAGAAAAGGACTGCTTTTGACGGTGCTCAGGCCGCCGCCGCTGGGCAGATGAAGCATCGGAGGGGACGAGAGGATCCACAGCGTCGCCATCTCTCCGGCGAACTTCAGACTGTAAATATCTCTCTCTCTCTCTCTCTTTCTCGGCGAATAAAATGGTCAGAATCGGCGACTCACCTCCTCCGTGAAGACCTGGAGCTCCGCAACAAGCAGGCGAGGCGCGCTGAGTGCGCACGTGCTTCCACCTCATCGAGCCGGCACATCGAGCGCTAGTGACGGAGACGCGGGTGACTGAGACCTTGCCGGAGATGGCGGCGCCATCGTAGGTGGGGCGGCTGTAGGAGGATCTCGAGGGGTCGTCGGAGGAGGGGACGGCTTGGCGCTTGGATCCGAGTTGGGATTCGGATTTGTGATCAGCGTTAGGGTTTTGTTTTGGGAGGAAAGAGAATAAGAAAAAAGGAAAATAAAGGGGATCTGTAACCTTTTTTTATGCTTTCTTTTATTCAGATTGGCGAAGCAGGGCCTGTTCTTGACATGATGGCTGTGATGGTGGAAAATATCTCCACTAATGTTTGTGCTGATTAAAAAAAGGGGATCTGTAATACGTATTAGATGACCCTTTTTTCTTTATTTCTCGAATTGTAATAGCTTGTTTAGGTTCCCTCGACAGGTCAGTCCTAGAACTGATGAGAGGAAGAGCTGATATCTCACTTGGTTGAGATATCCTGCTTCTGGTTCTTGTTTCCTTGGTGAAACAGGAATTCTTGTTGATCTATCTTTCTTGTGGTGCTGTCGAAGTGCTGCCGAAATTTTTACTGCACACAAAAATTATAAGTTGGATCGATGACAGAGACTGGCAAAAATCTGATGGAAGGGATCATCAAGAAGTTGAATCCTGAGGAGATCTCAACACTGATGCAACTGATGAAGTTGTCGGCGGGAGAGAGCTCGACAAAGCCACAACCAAAAAGGTGGAGCTTCCACCTATCGATGTAAAACTTGATGGACCCACGACATATCTGAGTTGGTCGCGCCGCGTGAAATATAGCCTTGTTGGGAGGAACCTAGAGGGATATCTGACATGGGAGAAGACTGAGCCGGCTGAGGACTCAGCAGGGAGGGATGAGTGGAAGTCCACTCATATGTTGGTGTATATCTGGCTTCTAAATTCTGTAGTCCAGCCAATTGCTGCCACAGTGGATGGCCTTGAGAGAGTGCATGATGTATGGGAGAAGCTGAGGAGGACCTATGATGGGATGGGAAATAACTTGAGGGTATTCCAGATCGAGAAAGAGATCAACGCTACAGTTCAGGGAGAGAGGATTGTACAGGAGTATGCCACAGAGTTGGAGCGCTTGTGGCTCCCCCCCAACGCTACAGTTCAGGGAGAGAGGATTGTACAGGAGTATGCCACAGAGTTGGAGCGCTTGTGGCTCGATCACGATCACTTCTCGCCCCTGGCAAGCTGCAATGACCCGGGATGCAAGGAACGCGAGGCCTCTCTGCAGAAGATGACTATGTTGTTTCTTCGAGGCTTGGCTCCAGCGTATGAGCAGAGAACAGCGTTGCTACTAACCCAGACGAAGATCCCATCACTGGAGGAGGCAGTCTCGGCCATGATACAGGAGGAAAATTGTATCAGGCTACAGGCTGGGACAGGTGGACTTACAGGAGAGAAGTCTGCACTGGTGGTATCCAATCCGGATAACACCGGATTCAAAGAGGAGACTAGGCAGTGCTTCAACTGCGGAGAGGTAGGGCATCTGAGACAGATGTGCCCTAAGCCACCCAGAGAAAGGAACTGGGGTGAATGTGGTCAGACTTAGTGGCCGTGCAGGTCGAGGAGGCAGGGGGCGTGTAGGCCGAGGAGTTGCTCACCTAGCTGTGGCAGATGAGTCTCAGACTACTGCTGGGATGACTGGAGCTGAAATAACAGAGCTGGAGGAACTACGTCTGTTCAAGCTTCAGGCTGAGAGTTCAAAGGGCAAGGGACAAGTCACCTAGGATCTGGCTACCACTACATGCTTTGGTAACTTTATTGGTTATGCTCATGCGAACAAAGGTACACAGGTACCACTACATGCTTTGGTAACTTTATTGGTTATGCTCATGCGAACAAAGGTACACAGGTTCATGCACTTGCATCCACTAAAACTCATGTTGATTGGATCATAGACTCAGGTGCATCTAGGCATGTCACATGAACATCTAGTGAGTTTGCATTATATTATCCGAGTAAGCATATGCATCCTGAGACAGTTCAAACTGCTGATGGGACATCCCAACCCATCAGGGGTACTGGCTCGGTCCATTGTACTTCATCTGTTACCTTGTCATCAGTATTGCATGTTCCTTCGTTCCCAGTTAACTTACTCTCAGTTAGCTCTCTCATTGATCAATTAAATTGCACCGTGTTATTTGATCGAGATTTGTGTGTCTTTCAAGAGAAGGAAACGGGGAGGAGGATTGGGACTGGTATCAGACGTGATGGTCTTTGGTATTTGGACAGGGAGACAGCAATGATTGCTGCTGCTGTTAGCGGAGGGCCAGAGGCAGAAGCGATGCTTCAACATTGCCGGTTAGGGCATTTATCTTTTGAGAGTTTAAATAAATTAGAACCTAAGTTAATGAAGAAAGTGAATAGAAAAGAGTTATTTTGTAATGCATGTGAACTTGGAAAACATACTCATTCTACTTATAGAATGATTGGTCTTCGAAGTTGTGAACCATTTGCACTTGTCCATTCTAATGTTTGGGGACCATGTCCTACTACCTCTATCAGTGGTTTTAGATAGTTTGTTACTTTCATTGATTGTTATTCACGTATGACCTGGATATACATGATGAAGCAGAAATCAGAGGTTTACAAATGTTTTCAAGATTTCTCGGCTTATGTGAAGACACAGTTTGGAGTGCAGGTGAAGATTCTTTGAACAGATAATGAGACTGAGTATGTCAATAAGGAGTTTGCAGCTTTCATCTCTAATCAGGGAATTGTTCATCAAACCACCTGCCCAGACACCCCTGCTCAGAATGGGGTGGCTGAGCGTAAGAACAGGCATCTACTGGAAGTGACACGCTCATTGATGTTGACAATGAATGTGCCTAAGTTTTTATGGAGTGAGGCTGTTATGACAGCAGCTTATTTGATCAACAGGATGCCATCAAGAGTATTAGGGATGGATGTGACTTTTCGGGAGTTTGAACCTTTTTATGGGGAGAAGACGGAGTTGAGTTCCTTGTTTGGAGATGGCTCTATTGATGCTAGTAGAGAGGGGGAGAATGAGAATGAGAATGATATTGTGGTCGGGATGATTCCATGTCCTCTTGAGTCACCGAGTAGTGATGGTACATCACCGAGTAGTGGTGGTGACTTAGGAGTTGGTAGTCAAAGTCAGAGGGAGCTGAGAGTATACACGAGGAGACAGAAACAGCAGCATGAGCCGCCTCCCGTGCCTGTGTCAGTACCCACAAATGTTGATGACCCCCAAGTCCCTCCTCTCCAGTGCCTTCCTCTTCCTCTCCAGTGCCTTGCTCTTCTCCTCCACCTAAGTCGATAGGTAACGATTCCTTCCCTGATACCTCTGATACTCCTATCTTGCCCCGCAGAACCTCTAGAGTCAATGCTGGAAAACCTCCAGCTAAGTTTGGTAATTGGGATACTGATATTGCAAATTACATTTCATATGCATTCATTCCACCTGCATATAAGTCATTCATTGTATCGTTGCATTCAGTGCCTGTACCTAACAACTGGCAGGTAGCTAAGCAAGATCCTAGGTGGTTGAATGACATGCACGAGGAACTCCAGGCCTTGAAGAAGAATGACACATGGGAGTTGGTACCTTTGCCAGCTAGGAAGTGTGCTGTTGGATGTAAGTGGGTGTATACGGTTAAGCAAACTCCAGAGGGCAAGATCGACAGATACAAGGTCAGATTGGTTGCTAAAGGCTACAGCCAAACATACGGCATTGACTATGACGAGACATTTGCTCCAGTAGCAAAGATGAGTACTGTTAGAGTGTTGGTGTCATATGCTGCCAATTTTAATTGGCCACTACGTCAGCTAGATGTCAAGAATGCCTTTTTGCATGGAGATCTTCAAGAGGAGGTATATATAGAGATTCCACCAGGCTTCACTACTTCTCAAGTAGCTGGGAAGGTGTGCAAGTTAAAGAAGTCTTTGTATGGGTTAAAACAGTCTCCGAGGGCATGGTTTGATAGATTCAGGTTGGCAGTTTGTGGTATGGGGTACAAGCAGTGCAATGGTGATCATACTGTGTTTTACAGGCACTCCAAAACTCGTATCACTATCCTGGCGGTCTATGTTGATGATATTGTAATCACTGGAGATGACGCTGAGGAAATCCTACTGTTGAAGAAGAAATTGGGAGAGGAATTTGAAGTTAAAGATCTGGGGCAGTTGAAGTACTTTCTCGGAATTGAAATTGCAAGGTCGCGAAAGGGTATAGTGCTTTCTCAGCGGAAGTATGCTCTGGATCTTCTCTCAGAGACAGGGATGTTGGGGTGCAGAGTTGCATCTACTCCTATTGAGCAGAATCATAAGATGATTGCCGAGGGTGGGGACCCTGTGAGTAAAGAGCAATATCAAAGATTGGTTGGACGACTTATATATCTATGACATACGAAACCTGATATTACTCATGCAGTGAGTGTGGTGAGTAGATATATGCATGATCCTAGAGAGCAGCATATGGAGGCAGTTCGCAGAATTCTTAGATATATTAAAGGAAGCCCAGGAAAGGGGTTATGGTTCAGGAGTTTTGGACATCTGAGAATTGAAGGCTATTGTGATGCTGATTGGGCGGGTTGTATGGATGATCGTAGATCCACTACAGGCTACTGTGTATTTGTTGGAGGCAATCTCGTATCTTGGCGTAGCAAGAAGCAAGATGTGGTGGCTAGGTCTACAGCTGAGGCCGAGTACAGAGCTATGGCAGTTAGTCTGTGCGAGTTGATGTGGGTAAAAAACATATTATCTGAGCTGCGCTTGTTTAGAAGAGACTCCTTACAACTTTGGTGTGATAACAAATCGGCAATTAATATTGCAAATAATCCAGTTCAGCATGATCGCACCAAACATGTGGAGATTGATCGGTTCTTTATCAAGGAGCAACTGAATAGAGGAGTTCTGACTTTGAGCTATGTGAAATCAGAAGAGCAGTTAGCTGATTGTTTAACAAAAGGATTAGGTTCTAGAGAGTATGATATCTTTTGTAACAAGATGGGGATGATTGATATCTATCGCCCATCTTGAGGGGGGGTGTTGAGTTATTTAGATACTAAGTGAATTAGTCAATGTTGTAAGGACCTAGATGTAAGAATGCATGAATATAAAAGAGGGGCCTCTCAATGAGAGAAACTAACCCTAATCTTTCTACAAATTATATAAATCATGTCATGCTAATTAACTTGATCGGTGATGGATAATAATAATTTTTCAGGAGCAACCATGTTCACTATTGAAAACTAGCATATTTGGGAAGAATGTTATATGTTGAATAATTCGGCTGAAAGCTCTTGTTGAATCCAGCTTTACACACAAAAATACTAGGATTGAAGAGAAATTATCCAGTGGGAACTGATCTTGACATCAATATGCATCCAAAGAATTATGAGCTGAATTACGCACAAGAGTACAACGGCCTGGGAGGAAGTATCCATTGAGAATGGTTCGTGACATTAAATACGCAACCCAAAGGATTATGAAGATAATTACACACGAAAGTACGAGGACTGAAGTAGTAAAAATTTGTTCTAAATTATACGCTTCCCTCAGCTCATGATCTCTTATCAACTATAATTATTAACATATATGCGGACAAATTCATAATAGGTGCTTTTCTCATCAGCGCAAGCATTCAGGGTAACTAATCTGATCAGAACCAAGTAGGAACGGCTTTGGAATTCATTTTGTCACTGTGATCCAACTTTTGATCATTACAGATTCCTGAATCCCCTGCGTATATCAACCAAGCAACCAACAAAAAAGGGAAGAGAAAAGGCTGCATTTGCATTGTTAAGATCTAGAAACAAAGAAAATGCCACTGTCAAAAATAGTCATAGAGCACATGCATAAAGAATTATACATGTTCGTACGTGGTTTAGCATAAATAAGCAATGCAGAAGATCCTATACCCCAAAAAAACATAACCCTGGAAACATCAAAGTCCTTCTAAGGACGTAAAGAGAATCAGGGGTTTTTTAAATTGATAATTAGGAACCATTCTCATAGAATAAATAAGTGGATAGCATCAGATTTCAAAGCTAGCGTTAAATAAAATTGTAACAGGCATTCAGAAACTAAAACATTCTTTAGAACCACCTTATGAAATTAGACATTATGAAAAATAAAGAGGATTATGAGACTAAATACCCCGAATAGGCCAATAAAGATATAAGGTGCAAGTAATTGAACGGCAAAGGCAATTATACAATATGGAGAAAAACAATTTACAGAATATTTACTCTATGGTGGATTCGTTAAAGATACAGGATTTGAATAATTGAATGATCAAATGCATCTAATCTTGACGACAACAATTTACAAGAGGTTACCCACTCTGGACTCTGGCGTCTGGACAATGTGATGCTATGAATGGATCTCCTTAAGAATTTGAAGTCATAACCAAAGAATCTGCAAACACACAATAAAAAGAATTAGTATATCGTAGGAGATTTATACAAATTGTAAGAGAAATAAAAACGAGTGATAGGAAAATTTTGGGTTAATTGCAGATAGACCCCTTGTACTATCGCCAAATTGAGCTTACTACCCATATAGTTCTACTGTTGCAGATAAACACCCTGGTTGAGTTTTATTGTTGCTGATAGATCCCCTGAGCGAAAATCTCATGTTGCAGATAGGCCCCCTGAAAAGGGTCCAAAGATTTTTCACTCAGTGGTCTATCTCCAACAATAGAACTACAAGGGTAATAAGATCAATTTGGCGATAGTACAGGGGGGCCTTTTCCACAATTAACCCTAGAAGTTAGAGTTTATTCACATGGATCTCAACGAAGAACTAAAAACAATTAGGTGTCATTACATATAGATTTAACACTACAGAACTTACCAGTATCTGTATGCATGTTCATTGCCATCTTCATGCTTAAGGGTAACATCAGTGGGTTTGAATACATTTTCATCTTCAACATCAAGGGTATCATTTATGTGTTCTACTGAACCATCTTGATTACCTCGATGTAGCAAATGAGTGAAGCGACCAAGTGATCTCCACAAACTAGGTTGAGATGATTGCATGTCCGAAAAATTCTCTTCAGCTGGCATCTCGTACTCAGAAGCTGAATCTGGCGTAAGTTCTGAAAACCTAACAGCTCCAAGAATTCTTTCTGGAAGCTCAGCCTCTGTCTGGCTCTCAATGAGAAATGCTAGATCCACTGTAAGGGATGTGATATAACCAAATGCCAAGTGAACAATTGCATTAGCAATCACAGAGGAAGCAATATCCACATCAACCTCAATGTAGTTCAACCCAACAACATATTTACAAGCAAGAGCACGACCAAGTATGCAAATAGCCTGCTCACCAACAGCTTTTTTAACTATCCAAGGTCCCTGCACTATGTTGGCTATTAACTTGAGTCTCGAATTGCGAAATGTATCATCACCCTTTATAAATTGATCAGTCAAAGACCCATATTCAATAGGTTCAAGCCCAAAAAAGTAAGCAATGGCACTATAGTTATCCTTGCTCGGGAGTTGCAAATTAAATGCCCAAACAAAAGGCTTCTTACCCCTTGAAATTGCTTCATCGATGGCTTTCCTGACACGATGATTTGGATTATTCAAGACCTCACCGATTTTTTTAGAACCTTTAATCCAATCAAATCCAAGGGATTCCAAAAGATATTGACCACCGGGTATTTTCACCTTGTCTGAGAGATAGTTGGGGCCCCTAACCATGAATATGTCCCCAGGAGGAGTAGCCCAACCATTTGGACAGTATTCTGGTGGAAGACAAGGAACTGACCCTTCAGATCTCACTTTCTCTATCCACACATTTCCGTTCTCACTATCACGAACAGCCATGTGCTATGCACAATACCTTAACACCAAGACAGAGTATAAACATCCAGAAAGTTTCATGAAAGAAAAAGGTTAGCATTTCAGAAGAAAGGGTTTACTTTCTAACTGTTGATATATCTGTGGTACGTACTTATCCCCATTTATGCATATGCTCAAGAAGAACAGAATAGTGTACTAACTGCTTGGTTTACAACTGTTAAGTTGCTGAGAACAACAAGCTGCCAGACTTTGCTCTGCCTTTACTGCTCAAATAGCAACTGATACAAGTATTGCACCAAAAATATATGGTCATTTTAAGTTCATTTTTATATTAGTAAGTAGTTATATTCAAGTATAACTTTTGCCTATCCACGTCATATGTACGTCCTAGTTTTTTGAAGTTTTCAGCGTCTCCATGTTTGTCTTATCGTATTAGCATGCTATTTCATGTTCGTACTTGATAGTAGAACCCTCCTCCATCTGACACACAGGCATATGAAGTAAGACTTTGGCTGCGATAACTGCCAACTCATAAAGCCATTCATAAACCACTCCTGGCCACTATCTAGAACAAGCACGTGAAATACCAATACATTCCACTTAACAAAAGTGTGGCTTAGGAAATGCCTGTTCTGTTAGGAAGTGAATTACATTGACTTGCTCCTGAAAAAGTTGTTTCTGGAATATCAGCACTTGGGTTATTGAAGCTTCTGGCAGAAGGCTTGAAGGTACGTAGCCCATAATAAATAGTTGGAGGAATAACTGCTGTTAACATTTAGCTCGCCACTAGAAGCTTGAGAATCTCAAGCTACACACTCATATACCCATAACAAGCAGTTTTCAGGCCAAATGTCACACCTACTCTTTTGTAGAGACTACTGCCTGAAACAAGACACACTTTCATAAAGTTCGTAGAATCTCGACCATTATCATCATCTGTGCCGTATGGACGCCTCTATCTTTAAGTCGGATAATGCACTCTATTATACGAAATTTTCAGAATTTCCCATGTTAGCATTTTGTGCTTTTGTTGATATATCATGTGCGTGCAACACACAACATTATTAAGCCGAACATTTTTCTATCAAATTTAGGCTATAAAGCACGGATTAAATTCAATAGATTTTGAGAATATCAAGATCAATGTCATTCCTACTCAACACAACTATATTCAAGTAATAGCCTAAATAAAACTTTGATGGCCAGTTGGCGCACAATACATATCCTTTCATTTAAAATGAGATAATCCGCACTAAATTTTGAAGGCCAAATCTGTTGGTCTAATAATTGGGCAGGTAAAAAACTTATTTTATATCAAATGAATAGATATAACCTAAAGTTAATTACCCATCTCTATCTTGTGAATCCTCGCATATTTGACCTCAATAAGCAAACAAAATTTGAAATTTATGATCCTATCCAGGTTCTAATTGCACCAACTTATATGCAAATTCTCCAAGATCAAACTTTTTATATTACAAAATCACGTTAGTTAGCAACCACTGCCTTGATTATATAAAAGGAAGTGATGCAGTTTCCCTAAATTTCCTCCGAAATTACGAAATTGAGACGTAATTGATCGAAATTGAGAATAATAATTAAAGAAGAAGAACCCTAACCTGTTCGAGGAAATGCCCAAATTGAAAAGGGACCCGTCAACGAGAGCTAGGGATCTGAGGCGAGTTATTTATTTACTGAAGGAATTAGATAAAGAATTAATTTAGAGGATGACGAGGATTAATTAGCGGAGGCAAATAATTAGGAACGAGGATTTTGGGGAGGAGAGAGAAAGAAGAAGAAGGGGTTACTACGGCACGGTCCTTTCTACAGGTGAAAGCAACATGAGGCGGCATTCGGTGGGGACGGTCACATTGCATTAAAGTTAAATTGCTACAAGGAACGTGAGGTAGAGGGAGCGATAAAACTTAAGTAGGAAAAGTGCTTCTAGTCCCCAACTTTATTACAAGTATCCCGCCGCCCCCTAAGATTTTTTCAACGCTTCCAAAACCCTCAAAATCAAAGTCATAATTCCATGAGCCCCAAAACACAAAACCCAAGAGTTTAAAATGTGTGAAGACCATAATATATTTCTATCTCTCTTTTTTTCATGATGTTACTGTGATGATTTGAAAGGGTTTTTTTTGGGGGGGGGATTCTAGTTCCCTCTAAATTTTTCCAACAGCGTCGACATCGGCTGCGAAACTTTCCCGGCATTCGTCATCGGCGACGAAGAAAACCGCGATCTTGAAGACAACGATGATGAGTTGCGGCCAACCCCCTTAAGTTTACATATTGTTATATTTTTTTCTAAAATCGATGACTTGATATTAAAGTAGTTATATATATTGTTGTTATTTCACCGTAATAAATTTATTGTTAAGCTTATGAATTGGTGGTGTAGGAAGGTTATGTGTTGGTTTTGAAAGTTACGAGTTGGTTGTGAAGTTTACGAGTTAGTTACCAAGGGTACGTGTTAGTTGTGAAGGTTACGAATTGGTTATGAAAAGATTATGAGTTGGGTGTGAAGGATACGAGTTGATTGTGAAGATTACGCGTTGGTTGTCAAGGTTACGCGTTGGTTGTCAATGATACGAGTTGGTTGTGAAGATTACGTGTTGGATGTGAAGGTTACGCATTGGTTGTGAAGGTTACACGTTGGTTGTCATGGTTACGAGTTGGTTGTGAAGGTTATGCGTTGATTATGAATGTTACGAGTTGGTTGTGAATGTTACGTTGGTTGCGAAGGTTAAAAGTTTGTTGTGAAGATTTCGAGTTGTGAAGGTTACGAGTCAGTTGTGAACCTTGGTAATGAGTTGATTGTGATTGTTGTTAACTAACCTTCACAACCAACTCGTAGCCTTCACAACCCACTCGTGACCTTCACGACCAACACGTATCCTTCACAACCAACTCGTAACCTTGACAACCAACGCGTAACCTTCACAACCAACTCGTATCCTTTACAACCAACTCGTATCCTTGACAACCAACTCGTATCCTTGACAACCAACAGATAACCTTAACAACTAATGTGTAACCTTCACAATCAACTCGTAACATTCACACCCAACTCATAATCTTTTCATAACCAACTTGTATCATTCACAACCAACATGTACGTTTGGCAACTAACTCTTAAAGTTCACAACCAACTCGTAACATTCAAAACCAACACGTAACTTTCCTTTACAACCAACTCGTAACCATCACAACCAACTCATAACCTTCAAAACCAACCCGTAACCGTCACAACCAACTCATAACCTTCAAAACTAACCCGTAACCGTCACAACCAACTCATAACTTTCACAACCGGCGTGTAACCTTCACAACCGGCGTGTAACCTTCACAACCAACACGTATCCTTCACAACCAACTCGTAACCTTGACAACAGACGTGTAACCTTCACAACCAACTCGTAACTTTCATAACCAACTCGTAACCATCATACCCAATTCGTAACATTTTACAACCAACTCGTAACCTTCACAACCAACACGTGTAAAAAGTAACTTTAATAACCTAAGTTTCACTGAAATACCATAAACATTTAGGCTATGTTTGGCAACTAACTCGTAAACTTCACAACCAACTCGTAACCTTCAAAACCAACACGTAACCTTCTTTCACTACCAACTCATAAGCTTAACAACAAACTTATTATAGTGAAATAACAACAATTTATAACTACTTTAATCTTAAGTCATCGATTTCAAAAAAAAGTTATAACAATATGTAAACTTAAGGGGGTTGGTGACGCAACTCGTAATCACCGTCTTCAAGATTACAGTTTTCTTCATCGTCAATGACGAACGCCGGGAAAGTTTCACTGCCAATGTCAAGCCCGTTGGAAAATTTTGAAGGGAACTAGAATCCCCCCCCCCCCCCCCCCACCCCCCCCCCACCACCACAAAAAAAAACTCATTTTAAATCATCACAGTAACATCATGAAAAAGAGAGATCACGGTAACATCATGAAAGAGAGAGAGAGAGAGAGAGAGAGAGAGAGAGAGAGAGAGAGAGAGTATTATAGAGAAAGAAAGGATATTATGGTCTTTACATGTTTTAAACTCTTGGTTTTTATGTTTTGGGAGCTCATGGAACTATGACTTTGCTTTTGGGAGTTTTGGGAGCATTAAAAAAGTATTGGGGGTGGGTGGAATACATGTAAGGAAGTTGGGGGCTAGAAGCAATTTTCCCAAATTTAATTTACCTTTGATAGAGGTTTTAGTGAGGTAGGTAGATTGAGAGCAAGAAATGGTGAAGACACCGCAAAATAAACTAAAAAATTAGATAAAAAAGAATCCCTCTAAATTGGGAGGAAAAAAGAGGAGAGATAAAATAAACTATATTTCCCCTCCTCTCCTCTCCATCCAAACTTAAAAGGCTTAAAAGGGATATCTACATATCCACCTCATTTCACCTCTCCTCACTTCATCTTCACTCGTCAAAAACTCTGCCAAACCTAAATGCGCATCCAAATAATGTCAACCATTGGATCATGGCATGAATTCTTAAAATCTAATAATCTAGATTAACATCATTTAAGTGCACATTTAATGTCATGGACTTAAGTGCATTTGCTACTTCTCCAACAAGAACTAACAAGGGAATGAAGACACGTTTAGAAAGCTAATTGGATGGGTGATACATGCTCTTGAGTCAAAAATAATTACTTTTATCCATGTAAATTAATTCTTAATCTTGTCATCTTTTTTTTCCCTACTACAAATATTTAGTTCTTTTGACTAAGAGATGGTCGATTGGAGCTAAACCCCACTTTAAAGGTGTTATACATATAAATTTAAAATGAAAAGATAGTTTTTTGTATAATGACCCTATTTTAAGGTGGTTTTCTAGGAAAAAAACTAAAGATTTTCCAACTTTAGTATGATTTGCATACGGATAAGATTTCTTTTCCTACCACCCGCGGGTGGGACTCTCGGTCAGCAACACCATGGGGGAGGATTCGCTCCCTAGGCCTTCGTGCCCTGCTGGTTGGGAGTTCGAATCCCCGTAGCCGCATTCACCTGGTCTCCTTTGGTTTAAGGGTGGGGATGGAGACCCGGGGTTTTACCCTGTTGGTAGGCCAGCCTGGTAGATTGGGGTCCGGTTAGGTCGTCTTGGTCCACACACTGCTTGCCCTATGCAAGTGGGTCACATTGGTCCTGGCACGTGGGGATGAGCCCCCTAAGAATAATTGGGCGAAGTTCCTTGCAGTTGTGGGGGGATCGGGGGAACTCGATCTGTGGTCTCCGCCAGACCCAAAAGTGGGGCGCTGGAGTGCTAACCGGGGTTCCCTCGTTACCAAAAAAAAAAAATCTTTTCCTAAATATATTAGCTTGGCTATTTATTATCTATGATTAGAGGGTGTTTAGAAGAGCTTATTTTTTGTCAAACTAATAATCTAGCTTTTTCAAATCTAACTATTTGGTGGATCATTAACCAGTTGACTTTTGAAAAGCTAGTTTATAAGCTCATATAAATAATCTACCCATTTAACTTTAATAAAATCATCAAAGACCTCCCAGACACCCTCTTAATAGGGATGCGATGCATTTTTTTTTTAAATGTAAGTTACAATATGTTACTTGGCAACGGTTAAAAAAACTTTCGTGAAATTTTAATTTTTGTAAAAAAATTATAAGAAAATATGTTTACTCGTCAAAGTATTGGAACCATCACTGTAAAGCAACTAATGGCATGAGAATAAAAGAAAGAAACAAGATGGGCTTCTCCAATCAATTATTTATTCCAAACATAGTCAGCCCAAATCATCTTGTCCTTGATGGTCCTTAATTTCTTTAATCTTAAAACATGGGCCTAGAAAGCTAATGGGTTTCCTTCTGTATTTAAAGTTGGAATGGGTTGAAGGAATCCAAAAACTCGTATATATAATTTAGAAATAGAAATAGAAATAGAAAAACTGTAAAACTAGGAACAATGTGCAACTCCGTTCAAGATATTGATTTAGCTAATGTTTACGAGTTTATAACTGATATATACAGATTCAAATTGGATATGGATATGGATTCCTAACGATGCAATATCGATCCAGTAAATATTTATACATACTAGTACATAATTTTGGGAGATCGTTTAAAAACCAATGATTTCTCTCATAATAAATATATCTTTGAACGGACAAACTTATAAATATATTATCTAAATCTAACTCTTTTATCATGAAAAGCGCGGCCTGCGCGCTACAGGTTAAAATTACGGCGTACAGCCAATACTATATTAATGTGACACGTCACGCCTCCTTCGCTTTACAACTCTGAAATAATATTAAGCAAAAAAAAAAACTCAGGCGGATTATTATAAAACGGGGGAACACCGTTCCACTAGCTCAGTTGTTTTCAATATATGATTTCTCTTTTGTTGAGTAAAGTTTACAATGATTGTTAGGGCTTAAGTTTCCTAAAACCCCCCATATAACAATAATCAAATGAGGGAGTGATCATCAAATTCTCTTTAAAAAAAAAAAGCAGTACAATCTCACGATAAACTAAAGTATGATAAGAGTTGACGCCACCAACACGAACATGAGACACCTTTTCCCCATTGAGGATCTTTCCAAATATATATGTTAGCTAATGCTTTTCCAACTTGTTAGTGAGTTCAAAGCATGCTTAAGTGGAAAGAGTTGGGATATATCATTATATACCTCCCCATAAAAGAAAAGAAAGTAAAAAGCCTATCATTTTGCCATCACATCAACGCTTGTCATTGAATCTTAAGCTCTTGGATTCTTTCACCCCCCTCATTCCCATTTCCTCTCCAAAAATAAGTTAGAAACCTACCAAAACAAAACTAACTCCTTTCTCATCATCATCATCATGTATTTTTCCCACCAAGAAATGACTCTTGGTTGTTCCTCAGCTATCTACATCAACAATATAAGGGTTGTGTTTTCTAATAACGATAGGAGGAGTCGTGTTACACTCACGACCCACCTTAATATATCATGTGCATCTTGATAATTAAAACACTTAGCTTTCGGTCTTGTCAAAAATACCGTCCTATGGTTACATGTTGCACATGATTAGATTGACAACCTAGAATAGCACAAGCATTTCAATGTGAGCTTCTCTTGTAGAGTTTAGTTTGAACCAGCATTAGAATAGTACAGTCTGTCACGCTTTAATCTAATTAAGCTGTTGTGGGTTGTGAAAATTAAAGCTCTAGATTCAAATTCACTCTCTCTTTTTGTAGGATCACATTTAGGCCGCTTTATCCTAACCCGTTATTATCCCGAGTTTTAACGGCCTAATTATATATACATTAGGGAGAGTGAAAATGAAGTGAACCGACAAGTAGTCTTAGGGCGTGTTAATTTGGATTTCGACGGGGTTAAGGAAAGTTAAGGGAAACTAGGTGAGAGAAGAGAAGGGAAGGGAAGAGAGTTCCCTTCCCCTTGGTTACACCCCAATTTGAGGGTAACAGATTTTATACTATTAAGGGGTGGACTAAGAAGAACTAGGGCGAATAACTTCACCTCCTAAATGTTCCCAAACAAGGTGAATGGTTCCCCTAACTTCCCTTCTCCCTTATTCCCCTCAATCCAAACAAGCCCACCAAAACTTGATCAAACTGGACATGAGCCTAGTCCATATATACATCCAAGCAACAAAAACAAACACTGCTAGCGTTAGCCCATTTTTGTCTCTTGCTAAACCCCAAAATTCGTTGCATTTATGATCCCAACTGGTGCTTATTAATTGTTTACCATGTTCCTACACCAAGAGAACTTTAAAAGGACAGATAATTATAAGCAAATTGCAAGTAGCGAGAAAATGACTTCCATGGTTACAACTTCCAAATTACAGCTGTATCTTTCTTCACATCACCGAAATCTTTTCCTCAACTTGTAACCAAAAGGAGACTAATGTAACTTTCTTCTTAATTGTTTTTTTCCATTTTACCATCACTTTATTAATTAGTTAATGAGGCCTTTGGCTATTCAGTTGTGATAAGCTAGCTTAATTGATTGGAGCCCAAGTTGATGAGCTTGCTTAATTTTAAGCTCAGTTGAGTAACATTTCTTTAATTTGTTTATGGCATCAATCTAGTTCTAATGATAAAGACATTACCATTCCTACAGAAATAAAGTAATAAGCTATTGATCACTAGTTGGACTAACATAATCATAAGCTACCACTTGTTCCCTTTTTCTTTTTTGCTTGTTGTGTTGGGTTAAGCTACTGGTTGTTCTTTATTCCCAGATGATGTTTGCCACAATTAAGTTGGATAGGTAGGAGGCAATTATTCACTTTGGTTAAAAGGTATCATTACTTTAAACCATGGGTGAATATTGTCACGTTATTTGGTAACTCAACCCAAACCTTAAAAGAATAATATAACATAACTATGTGTAATAAAATTAGAGGGTGAGCCTTGGACAAGATTGTTGCCTTGTGACTTTAAAGCCACAGATTCGTATTCTGAAAATAGTCTCTTAAAAAACGAGGATAAATTAAGATGTGTACATTTGACCCTTCTCAGAATCAGCAATAGTGGAAGCCCCATGCACTAGTCCTCTCTAGTTAATAAAATTTGATAAGTCTTTCATAAACAAAAACTTAAGCTTAACATGATTTGAGAGCTGAAATTTGACATATTGAAATCATCATGTACAAGTCTAACCAAAATATTCTCTCAAAAACCTAAAAAATAAAAAGAAAATCGGACAAAAAATATTGGTATCTAATACTCTCAGCATCATTCTTGTACGTATGGGCAACTTGAGATTTGAGTATGAGAGTCTCCATCTTGGAGTTCAACCTCAAGGCAGTCATTGTCTTTGAATTATTTTGGTCAAATATTGCGGAAATGGGGTTCACTTGCTTCCTAAAGAATACTTTCACTTGTGATTTTTCCCCCTTTTAAAAGTGACTAGTTAGTAATTTGTAACAACGTGACATAGCCAAACTAATAAGAATTAAACATAAAATAAAATTTTTAGTTTGATTTTTAATTTTATGACTCGATCTTATAAGAACCTAACTCTTCATTTATCACTGAGTCTACTCTCATCTTGCTTCATCATTAATGCAAAATATACATCTATCTAAAACGCAATATATAGCATCCATGCATGATGGAACTTCACCACCCTCAAAATATTGCAAAATTAACGTCATAAAATTTAATTTTTTTCCCCTATAATAAATTTGTTATGATCTGTTAAAGGAGAGAGAGAGAGAGAGAGAGTCTTGGGGGTAAATTTCCCTTAGATTGGGTGAGGTGTGTTCTCATAACCAATATGGGACTAAACCCACTACTAACACATACAATAATATCAACAACCCCCCCCCTCCTCCCCTCCAACTCATGTTGGATCAAACAAAGTGAGTTTGCGTACAAGAAACTGGAACCAATGAATAGATAAGGCCTTCGTGAAGAAATATGCACGCTCATCGGCGGATGATACATGAGGAAGTTGAATTGATTTGTCCTTGATAACTTGTTGACGAGCAAAATGAGTGTCGATCTCAATGTGTTTGGTCCTCTCATGAAATACTAGATTATTAGCAATCTGGATGGCACTCTTATTATCACAGTAGAGAGAAGTAGGAGTCGGAACAGAAATACTGAAATCACTGAGAAGACGACGAAGATGAATAATCTCTTTAGCTGTTGTGGACATTGCACGATACTCTACCTCGGGTGCTGAAAATGGCAATAACATCTTGTTTCTTACTCCGCCAGAAAATAAGGGAATCACTAAGAAATATACAATAACTTATGGTAGATTTCCTGGTAGTTGGATCACCAACCCAATCAGCATCAGAATATGCACGAAGCTCTAAATCGGATGTAGCAGGAAACAAAAGAGAGTGAGTGCTAGTGCCTCGGAGATACCAAAGAATCCGTAATAATGCAGCATAGTATATAGAATGTTGGACATTAACAAATTGACTGACAATACCAATAACATGAGAGATATCTGGTCGAGAGATGCACAAATAGACCAACTGACTAACAAGATATCGGTATCGGGTAGGATCAGATAGAGGCTCACCATCAGTAGAGCAAAGTTTGACATTCTGTTAAAGTGGAGTATCGACAGTTACATCGTCATTTAGCTCAGCACGAGCTAGAATATCCGAGAGATACTTCTGTTGAGACAGTAGTACTCCCCGCGGGCCCTAAGAAATTTTTAGATTAAGAAAATAACAAAGAGATCCAAGATGCTTCATGTGGAACTGTTGTTGCAATTTAGATTTTACGTATTATATACCAACAACATCATCACTTGTAATGATCATATCATCTACATAAATGAGTAAAAAAACTCTACCACATGATGTAGTGCTAACAAACAGAGAAGTGTCATGATGACTTTCCATAAAGCATGCCTTGAGGACTGTTTGGTGAAAAAATTATAGTAAATAAAATGATAAATTTAATTTGTATTCTCTCGATCTTAATTACAATTTGAATTCTGATTACAAAAGAGAAAAGAATTGATCTGAATTCTCCCCTTTGTTTAAGTCTAAGTTCTTCACGGTAGCGATGAGATGCCTCCCTCGAATGCTCGTGTTGAGTTTGCTTCTCGTTAATGATCCGAACGTCTTGTTTCACTAGAATGGTATCTTCTCCTCACGATTTGACATTGTGGAGGACTTACGTGACAAGTTTAAAACTCTGAATGAGTTGATAACTCAGAGCGAGTTTAAACTCTTGTAAAAGAGTTGACTGATCTTAACCGTAATTGGTTAGACAAGCCAAGCATGAAGATAGCCCCAAGAATCTGTTACCGAAAATATGATCCGAAGAAGCCGATCTCTAGATCTCCAAAATTCTCAAAAATCCAAAGATATCCCCCCTCCTCCTCTCCGATCCGAACTAAGCTGATCTTTCAGCTATTTATAGGCGATTAAGGGGTGTAACCGCCCCTAAAATCGCTCCTTTGTGGGGCTAATGGGATGTAACCGCCCCTTAAATCACTCTTGAGTGGAGTTGTGATCCATTTAGATCGTGGAAAACAGTTTTAAAATTGTTCAGCTCGTGTTTGAACGAGTTAAATGCAAAATCCATGTTCTGACGTGAATTCTGCGTCCAAACGCAGCATCTGAAAGCTGCGTTTGCAACAATCTGAAAACTATATTTGCAGCAATTTGGAAGCTGCATTGACAGCTTGTTGGAAGCTATGTTGGCAGCTTGGAAGCTGCGTTTGCAGCAATTTAGAAGCTGCGTTTACAGCAATTTGGAAGCTGCATTGGCAGCTTATTGGAAGCTGCGTTGGCAGCTTTCGGAGGCTGCGTTTGCGGCCGAACATGAGCTGCGTTGGCAGCTGGATCTGAGCTGCGTTTGCAGCATTTGGAGTTGAATGTGAGCTTCATTTGCACTGCGTCAGTGGCTGTGAACGCAGTACATCTTGATGTTGGTACGCGAGGAGGACTTCCGTATCTTGGTTTGAAAAGACCGTCAATTTGTAGTCTTTTTCTGTCAGAACGTTGAAAAGATCGTCATTTTATAACATTTGCTTTAGCTCTTTGATATGTGAGAGTCATCAGATTGTAACTCCCGATGTTGATTATGAAGGCTGTTAATTAGAGCTTTCATCAGTTGTTATGAAGATCGTCAGGTTATAACCTTCATCGATGAAAGTCTTTAAATTATAGCCTTTTGGAAGCCGTCAAATTGTAACTTCCATCATTGGTATTTAATGGGGATCAGCTATCTGCAATGATTTTTAGACAGCCTACAAGGACGACATCGCAAATACACTCAAACCAAGCGTGGGTGTTTGTGGGAAATTTTGTAATAAAAAGAATATAAGGAAAGAATTGCGTTCGATTTTATTCTCTCTAACTGATTAGAAAACGAAGATGTACAACTCTCTCAACTCTCGATTACAATTTGGATTCCTAGTTACAAAAGAGAAGAGAATGATCTGGATTCTCTCCCCTTTGTTTAATTCTGGGTTCTTCACGGTAGCGATGAGATGCCTGCCGTCGAATGCTTGCGTCGAGTTTGCTTTCTCGTTGACGATGCCGCATATCTATACTTCAGTGGAACAGCTGTCTTGGCCGGTTGATAACTCTTGTCGAGTTTTGTGATTCAGAAGCAAGTACAAACTCTAATGATAGAGTTGTTGGAACCGAAAATAATTCGGTTAATAAGCCAAATATCGATGGTTTAGAGATCCTCCGTTTGTTGATTTCCCAGACTGTGTAAGGAGTCAAATCCTCCTTTTTCTGATTCTGGAAGATTTGATCGAAAGATCCTCCTCCGTTAATGAAGAGAATCTCTCTATTGATCTAATTATCAAAAATCGCGATCTCCCCTCCTCAAAAGATCTCTTAACTCTGTTGAGTTTGTTGCTATTATATAGGGGAATTAGGGGTGTAACTGCCCCATAATCCACGCCTAAATGGGGGTTTAGTTACCCTATTAGTCGGTGTAACAACCCACTAAAGCCACTCCTCAAATCGTGGTGAAGACAGCTTCGAATGTGTACGATCACGTTGAATGAGTCAGAACCTTGACCTGGCGTTCTGGGGTGATTGGGCTGCGTTTGGCAGCGACTGACGGGCTGCGTTGGGCAATGATGGATGAGTTTGCGTCGGCATGCGATTGATAAGCTGCGTTGGGCAGCGGTTGATAAGCTGCGTTGGGCAGCGGTTGATAGCTTGTGTTGGACAGCGGTATGATAACGCTGGCGTTGGGCAAGCGCTTGATCAAGCTGGGCGTTGGGCAGCGATGGAGCTGCGTTCGAGCTGTGCTTGGCAGCGATTGGAGCTGCGTTCGCAGCTGTGCTTGGCAGCGATTGGAGCTGCGTTCGAGCTGTGCTTGGCAGCGGATTGGAGCTGCGTTCGAGCTGTTGATATGTCGTAGTATTTAGATTTCTCTGTCTTTATATATGGATGAACCCAAAGACTGGTGACAACGAAGCGTCTTATTCAAGAGCCACTTGTGACAATTGAGGCATCTCAATAGCGCTCTGTCAACTGCAGGTCATGATCTCCACTGAGTGTGTCGAATATCATTACACTGCTCATCAGCACCCTCTAATGGTTGCCAGATATATTATTAGTCATGTTGTTTGTAGCAGCCATCAAGATCATCCTCACATAAGAAGCTGCATTCGTGGTTTATAGCTGTTGAAGGCGGCGTAGGTGATTGAATCGGTGTGTCTTGTGATAGTACGCGAAGAGAGAGGACTTCCACGTCTTGTTTTGAAGAGATCGTCGATTTGTAATCCTTTCTGTCGAGTATGCTAAAGCCTGTCGTTTTGTAATCTTTTGCTTTAACTCTTTGACATGTAAAAATCTTCGAATTGTAGCCTTCTGGAAGTCGTCAGATTGTAACTTCCATCATCAGTGTTCGATGGAGAATTAGCTATCCGTTGTGATTTTGTTTAGAACAAGCTACAGAACCCCCCTCCAAAGTTTTCGAAGTTTCGCGGTTGACTGGGAGC
>NC_033801.1:4407970-4421554 GCF_001876935.1 Asparagus officinalis | reverse complement strand
TTTATGGACGCAGTTTATGCTGTAGGCAGGATCTGTCGGAGATGCAATCCTTGCGTTTGGACTTTGGGTTGATTTTCCGGGAGTGGTGCTCGATCGGTTTTTTATTACTTTCTTTCGGTCGTGTTTTTTTTTTTAGCAGGTTTTTCTTGGCTGTTTCAGCTCAGCAACACCGGTTTGTCTTATCTCTGTATAGGCCTTACAAGTAACGCTCGTGTTTCTGTTTAGGCGTGTGTATTTTCTCTCGGTTTTTGCAGATAGCTTTGAGGCTTTGGCCAAAGGAGAAGATTTGGCATCTCAGCAGCAGTTTTTTTTTGTCTCTTACAAGGCATATCGCCTAGCTTATTTTCTGAGTCTTCGGTTAGAGAGAGGCTCTCTCGTATTTTGCTTGTCAAAATTCCAATCAAGTTTCCACGGTTCGTTCTTGTGAGGTGAACGTCGGGATTGCTTCACCCTTTTGTCAGAGAAGCTGTCCCTTCAAGAGTCGCCCAAATTTTTTGTTTGTGGGAATTTTGTAATAAATATAAGATTTATTTTGAATTGCGTTCGATTTTATTTTTATCTGCTTAGATTATGTATTATGATTTCTTCTCTCTCAACTCTCGATTACTAATTTGGATTCTTTACAAATAGAGTATTTTAAATGATCTGGTTCTCCCTTGTTTTTTTCACGGTAGCTTTCTTTTCTTCTCCCTCGAATGCTGCGTCGAGTTTGCTTTCGTTGACGATCCGATATCTATACGTTCACTGGAACAGCTGTCTTGGCCGGTTGATAACTCTTTGTCGATTTTGTGATCAGAACAAGTACCTTTTTTAATGATAGGAGTTGTTGGAACCGAATAATTCCGGTTAATAAAGCATTTTTTCGATGGTTTTTAGGACGATCCCTCCGTTCTTTCTTTTGTAAGGAGCTTTTTTTCTTGGAAGATATTGATCGATTCTCCTCGATAATATATATAAGTTTTTCTTGATTTTTATTAAAAATCCGATTCCCTCTCCTCAAAAAAGATCTCTTATTGTTGAGTTTGTTTGTTTTCTATTTAATAGATGGGAATTTGGGTGTAACTGTTTTTTCCCTTCCTTAATAATCCACGCCTAAATGGGCGTTTAGTTAACACTAATTAGTCGGGAACAACCCACTTAAGCCCACTCCCAAATCGTGGGTGACAGAACAGCTTCGAAGTTGTTACGATCACGTCTGAATGAGTCAAGAACCTGACTGCGTCTCTGGCGGGTGACTTGGGCTGCGTTTGGCAAGCACTGACGGGCTGCGTTTATGGCATATGAATGGATGAGTTGCGTCGGGCAGCGATTGATACTGCGGTTGGGCAGCGGTTGATAAGCTGGCGATTGGGCAGCGGTTGATAAAGCTGTTATGGACAGCGGTTGATAAGGCTGCGTTGGGCAGCGGTTGATAAGCTTGCGTGTGGGGCAGCGATGGAGCTGCGTTTCGAGCTGTGCTTGGAGCAATTGGAGGCTGCGTTCGACTGTGCGTTGCAGCGATTGGAGCTGCGTTCGAGCTGGCTTGGCATGCGATTGGAGCCTTGGTTCGGTTTGATTGTCGTAGTATTTAGATTTCTCTGTCTCTTATATGGGATGACACCAAAGACTGGTAAAGAAGGTCTTATTCAAAGCCACTTGTGCACAATATGAGGCATCTCAATAGCGCTCTGTCAACTGCAGGTCATTGATCGTCCACTGAGTGTGTCGAATATCCATACACCTGCTCACTCAGCAAACCTCTAATGGTTGCCGAATCATTATATTAGTCATCGTTGTTGTCGCATGCCATCAAGCACCAATCATCTCACGAAAGAAGCCTGCATTCGTGTTATAGCTGTTGAAGCTGCCGATAGGTGATTGAATCGGATGTAGTGTCTTTGATGATAGTAGCGCGGGAGGACTTCCACTGTCTCTGGCTTTGTAAGGAGGGATCGTTCGATTTGTAATCCTTTCTGTAGCAGAGTATTTGCTTAAAGGACTGTTTTTGTATATCTTTGCTTATAACTCTCTCTGACATGTAAAAATTTTCGAATTGTAGCCTTCTGGAAGTCGTCAGATTGTGTAACTTCCATCATCAGTGTTCGATGGAGAATTAGCTATCCGTTGTGATTTTTAGACAGCCTACAGTGGGGTGTCTACTTGAGACCATAAATAGCACGACGAAGGAGACATGCATGTCCTGGAGGAATATTATACCCTGGAGGAGGTTGTATATACACTGTCTCAGATAAAGAACCATGAAGAAAAGCATTCTTGACATTCATCTGATATGCGGGCCAACGATGAGCAGCAACAACTGTAAGGAGAGTACGAACGGTGGACATCTGAGCAACAGGAGCAAACGTCTCCTCATAATCAATACCCTATTGCTGAGTGAAACCTCGAGCCACTAAACAGGCCTTCCGATGTTCAATGGTGCCATCAGGACGATATTTGACCTTATAAACTCATTTGCCAACTAGAGAGACGCCAGGAGGATAAGGAAAAACATCTCATGTGTGTGTTTTCTAAAAGGCTTGTAATTCCTCAGTTATAGCCTATCATCACTCTGGAAATTAGCTGTCTCTTGAAAGGACTTTGGCTCAATAGTAGTATGAATGGCAGTAAGAAAATTATGAAAGATATGTGAATAGGAAGTAACCGAAGTATACCGTTTAGGCATGACATATGGTCATTTGCCACGACGAAGAGAAAGAGGAACCTCAGGCGGGGGAGATGTTGGCGTAGGTGCGCGGAGGTCAGCAGTATGTTCGATAGTGGGCACCGTGTCTGAGGGAGAGGGAACTAGGGAAGCAGATAGTGTATGAGAAGGCTCAGGTGAGGGAGATTCAACAGAAAGAGATGGTGAGATGTCAGGAAGATCTCAAAAGGAGAACCAAGGTACGGAAGTGGATGGTGCAGCTAGCGGTGAAGAATGATCAGTAGTATGGAGGAAATTAAAGTTATTAGAACCAGAGTAATATGGAAAATCTTCTTCAAACTGAACGTGTCTAGATATATGAACCCGACGAGATGCAGGATCATAACAAGGATAACCTCGATGTTCCAAACTAATTCCTAAATAAACACAAGGAACAGTTCTGGGAGGCAATTTATCACGTACATGATATGGCAAAAAAATGAAACACCGATAACCAAAGACGCAAGCCAGATCATAGCGAGGAGTACGAGTATATACGCGATTATAAGGAGTAGTACCGGAAAGAGAGCTAGATGGAGTGATATTAATGACGTGAACAGCGGTAATAATGGCCTCAGCCCAGAAACAACAAGGAACATAGTAAGAAATGAGCATGGATCGAGCGGTATCGAGGATATAACGATGTTTGCATTCAGCAATACCATTCTGTTCATGAGTGTAGGGACATAACTGTTGAAAGATAGTCCCATGAGAGGTCATGATAGAGCGCATGGTAGAGGATAAATATTTTTTAGCACAGTCAGATCGAAAAACTTTAATACGAGCTTTCCATTGAGTGAAGATCATAGCAGTGAAGGCTTAATACGCAGCACTCAGAGTGATTTTTAAATAAATATACCCATGTATATCGAGATAAATCATCCATAAAACTAACATAATATAAATAGTCAGATGAAGAAGGTAGAGGAGCTGGCCCCCAAATATCAGAATGAACTAAATCAAATAAGGAAGTGGAGGCAGATGTACTGGTTGGAAACGGTAGAGCAGTAATTTAGCCAATTCACAACCAGTGCATGATTCAATACGAGGACTAGATGACATAGGACCAAATACTCCAGACTGGATAAGACTCTGCAGTCTTTTGTTGGATACATGATCAAGTCGTCTATGCCACAAATTGGCGGGAAGCGAGGTAGAAGGTTTTGATGGAAAAACAAAAGTAACAAGAGAATGTGGACGTATGGACTTTGGAAGGTGAAGATATTTTAGAAAATACAGCTTGTGCCTCCTACGACAAGCCCTAACAGTCTTGCCTGTCCATGGATCCTGTATAAAACAAGTATCAGAAGAAAATAAGACTAGTAGGCCGGCCATACATAAAGAACTAATAGAAATTAAATTCAATCACAACTGAGGAGTCACATAGACGGGGCCAAATGTTAGACGACCATATGGGTCATTTTGTGGGGTGATAGAGCCATACTGAGTGATAGGCAATGGTTGTCCAGCAACCGTATAGATAGTGGGAAGAGAAGATGAAGTGAAGACAGAGGATAAGAGTGAGGCATTACGGGTCATATGAAAGGAATAGCTAGAGTCAAATCTGGAGATCATTCATATCAGAGACTTGTGCAGTTGATGAGCCAGCAATGCCAGACAATGATGTAGAAGTGGTATGCTGAAAAGCATCAAGTTGACGGCGAATATTTTCAATAGCTTGAATAATAGTGTCATAAGTGGTAGATTGTATAGCATTGACCAACAATCCTGGTGCACGAGAGGGTTGAGACTGAGGGGGTGGTTGACCACGACCAGTATCTGAGAAATGTAACTCATAATGAAACTTGAAACATTTCTCAATGTGATGTCCTTCCTTCTTGCAATATGTGCAAAAGAGCTTAGATCGAGCCTGTTGAGAACTATGATTCATAATAGGAGCAGTGATTAGTACAGACAGAACAGTCTCGAGTGAAGAGGCATGAGCATTTGTTGTCAAATTGAGTCGTACGGTCTGCTACCGTGTCTCATAAGCAGTGAAATCTCACATAATTGAGGCCAAAGTCAGAAATTGAGGCTGATGAAGTAGTTGGTCAACCATAGTTGAATATTCAAGAAGGGACTGAAACAATTGATGTACCTCGCGCCGTTCATACCAGGCTAGCCAGTCTTCGTATGTAGAATCACGCCCAGGAAGTATGGAGCGTAATTCTGTCCAATAGGCTTGCATTTGACCAAAATGAGACTGCAGAAAGGAATTACATTTGCGTTGTATAGCAACGCGTTGCAGAAGATATGCCTCCCGTGCACCGGAGTACTATGTGAAGCGCTCAGTGAGACGACTCCACATGGTCCGAACAGAGGGAAGCGAGACAATCTCGATAGTGAGACCAGAGCCAACACAGCGAGTGAGATAATCCATGACATAAAATTGATGCAACTGCCAGTCCGAACTCTCCTTGATATAGAGAGCACGTGCAGTTTGAAGATCGGTATCATAACTGCCAGATGTAACAATACTGAAGGAAGCAACAATGCTGATGAACGGTGGAACTGGTCCCGAACTAGTGAGATGATCAAGCAGACCAACACCACGCAAGGCATTTGCGACAATGGTGGTCCACCCCGCCCAATCACTTTGATCATTGAGGGGCTGGGGTGGTTTAGAGATCTTTTCTGAAGGAGGCATATTAACATCAATGTTGTGTAGGGAATGCCTATTTAAGTGTAATACCAATGTTGGAAGGCTCACAACTAAGTGACAATGCAAGGGAGGCCCAAAAAATAAAATCCAAGACGGATCAATGCCGATGTTAAGACGTTGAGACGTCGAGATGGATTGCAATGGTGGTGTCGTTAGTTTGAGACCGATAGACGGTCTTGAAATAGTGATGTCATTACTGAATGTGAAACGGCAATGTCGTTACTTTGAGACCGATAGACGGTCTTGAAACAGCGATGCAATTACTGAAAGTGAAACGGCGATGCCGTTTGTGTGAGGCCGAGAGACGGCTGCCACGGAGGCCGCGATGCGGCAAGCACGGAGGCGACAACGAAAAGGCCGCAATGCGGCGAGGCCAAGATTTGGTAAAAAGATTAACTCTGCTAGCTCTGATACCATGTTAAAAGAGAGAGAAAGTCTTGGGGTAAATTTTCCTTAGATTGAGTATTGAATGTGTACACATCTATATATACAAATACAGGAAGGTGAGGTGTGCTCTCATAACCGATGCGGGACTAAACTCACTACTAACGCATACAATAATATCAACATGATCAATTCAGGATATACTTGTTTTCTGAGCCAAATACATTGTATAAATTATCTCATACTTGATGGAGCCCCACGTTATCTTCTGGCATTTTTGGATCCTCAATGTTATGTGGGGCTCTTTACTTATGACATTGTCTACAAACTTTCTTTTTTTGGGTTTTCGTACAAAAATTCAAGTATACATATACTGGTTTTACATATCTAATGATAACGAATTTTAGAATATTTGAGTGCAAGGGCTGCGGGCTCTACTACTAGGATGCTATATTTACAATGGCATTGCAAGATCAACAAAAAAGGTTTTGAAATTATCATAAAATTTTGCAATCTATGAAAAGTTGATCAATTATCTCTTATATTGTATAATCATGGTCATCATCATTGTGTAGATCACTTCTATATATTCATTATCTCCTTTTTGTGTTGTATTTCATTATTGTTTTCTACACGTATCTCTTTTGTGATCTTTGTCAAAATAATTTAAGGCCTCGTCTCACAAAGGTTTAACTTTAGGATGAGGGGTTAAGGGAAAACGTTGACTTAGTTAACTCATTTTGAGTAAAATGTGATCCAATTTGTTGATTTCTACATAATGTTTATTCAGTGTTTAATAACAAAGTGAATTAACTTTTATAAATAATTTATCAATCTGTCTAAAGAGATGCATTAGTAACCTACTTCTTTGAGTAGCCAACTCGTTCAGAAGGATTAGAATTTTTTTTTTCACAAATATATAAGGGTTTATCCTTGCCAAAACACAAGGACTAATTGCACATAGATCCTCTATAGTATATGGTTTTTCGCATTTATTATTCATGTGGTTTAGTTTACGCAGATAAACTCCTTGAGTGAATTTTTTTTACTCTTATACCCTGAATTGTTATTATCCTTGTGCTTTTATCCCTCGACTGAAATTGTTTTTTTTTTTTTTTTACTGTCAGGAGTAAAAGATATTTACACGCGAAGGAAGCTATAGGTATTCTAATTAAGTTTATGAATCATATTAAAGAGAGGGTTAAAACAAATACGTGCGTGTCACATGTGTAACCACTTTTTCCTTTTTCCGTGCGATCCCGCATTTTTATTTTTTATTTTTGTTTTTATTTTTTACACTTCATTTTCACAACTGAGCCTGCGTTGTTCTCGTGAATGGTTGAGTTGGCGCACATGCTGCCCGCGGCTTCCTTACACTTTGTCCCCCCACACTCTGCTTTTTCACTCCTCCCTGTTTTACCCCCGCATTAAAATCAGAAATTACTCCATTTTTTCTCACGAAGTTAATGTGTTGGTTACGGAGATTGTCCTTCTCTTCCAGAGTGTTTACATTTTAACACTCGTCTCTCTTGAGCCATCATTAACTTGGTTTTACACACTTAATAGAACTATCAGCTACATCTATACATCGGCATGATTAGAGCATCTCCAACAGCTTCCTCAAAAATTTCTTCAAAATGGAGAAACAAAAGTCATATTCTCTAAATTATTTTTGCTCCAACTCCAACAACTTCCCCATTTTGAAGAATCCTGCATTTATTACAATAATAAAAATATCCTACATCTTTGACATGAACTTTAACAATAAAGATTTAAACATGAATTTTTTTTCTTTTGCCCCCTCATTTTATAGTGGAATTGAGTCGTTTTTTGAGTAGTTGGAAACTTGAAGAACGTGAAACATTTATGACAAAGCTCTCCCCAAAAATTTAAAGAATGCTACAGATTTGGGAAAAGCTCTCTTTTTTTCTCCTTCATCTCTATTTTGGGGAATGAGATGGTGAATCTATTGGACAAAAAAAGCCCAAAATTCTCCAAAAGTGATAATACCAATAAAATGAGAAGCTGTTGAAGATGCTCTTAGTGCCCTGACACAGTTTCACCAATAATTTAATTGACATTGTCACGATCGATAAAACTAATCAGTAAATTAACTGATAATCGTCACTTCATAACTAGTCCTAACAACCTCTTTCCCACCTTACACAAAAATGTCGTTTCGAAAAAAAAAAAAAATCAAACATCATTGCTCACCAGCGATATTATTTCTACGTTTTTAGATTTATTATTGTTATTGCACATTCAAAATCTTTAGATCCTTTAATATTGCTTTTCTGTGACCGTATGTATGTAGTTTCGATCAACGAAGAAATCACAACCATGTTCTTCTTTTTTCCAAAAAATCAAATTCTCAAAACCATGTCGTTGCTAACTAATCAACGCCCACACCATCACCAGCCTCTCGGAGTTGGATCGCCGTCTCATAATAGCCATCTTATTTCTTGTACGAACATCTACGGTCCAGTTTCAAAAGTAACCATCTTCAAGTATAAATGTATAATTATATATAAACCCATTTAGCCGAACAAAATTAAAACAAATTTAGTCTTAGTAGGAAATTCTCCACAGATCTGAGGGTACTATGCCAAAGACGGGCCAACGCGTGCCCTCCCCGTTGTCGGGTCCCAGACGTAGGAGGATGGAATTCAGGGGCATTTTCGGTATCCAATAAAGTGAGTGGGTGCAGTCTGGTTCGCTTGCCAGAAACACTTGCTTTATTTTAATAGGAATATTTATATCATTGTTATTCTATTCTGTTTTAGTAAATCAATCAGCAAAGCATCTAAGCTTGTTGCAGTAAAGCAGAAGCAGGCAGCCCCCTCCATTCCTTTAGTTTTTATTTTTTATTTTTATTTTTTTGGGCAGAAAAATATTTTTTTTAAAAATGCAGTAATAAATGAAGAAAAAAAGGGTAAGGGAAAAGGGCATCTCAATAGCATCAGTTCCTGCAACTACCCATGTTCTCTCATAAAAACCAAACTCTGATTCCTTCTCCTCCCTCTTTAACTGCGTACATCATCTCTCTTTCCCCCTTTTCCCATGCTGTACTCTATCATGCATATAACAGAATATGAGAGGAAAGATATAAAAGTGGTAGGGTTTTTTTTTTTTGTTAATTAATTGTTGTATCATGCTCATGTTGATGATCACAATGTCGTGCATTAGTGTAACATATCATGTTCATGGGACTAGGTAGTGTCACATATTGCCCTCAATAATTAAGGATGGCCAAATATATAGGATACCATCGCATTAATAGAAGCATGTATTTTGTTGTCCATTTTATTTCTTGTTAATTATTATTTCCATGTAATTTATTTCGTTATGGCTCCTCAACAAGCACCATGAAATAACCATTATAAAATTAATTTTTTTGCACCATTTAGTGCTACTCAAGTTGTTTTAACTCAAATCTAAATCAAGAATCTAGCACTTGTGAATATAAGCAAATCATATGTTGGGGAATTTTAGTCCCCTGCGTACTACGTACGATCTCAGAACTCGGAAGCTAACCCACAATTAATAAGATAGAAAACAACCACAATCAAGAAGAAAGAACGCCGAGATTTACGTAGTTCGGTCGACTAACTTCGACTTACGTCCACGGGGCAACAATACGAGAAATCAACTATGTATCAGGGAGTACTACAAGAGGAATCACTCAACTCTCGTCTCTCAATCTCTCAACCTCACATACATAATCAACTCTCATATTATCTCCAAAACCCTCACCTTACAATCTTTTGAACAGACAAAGACTGTGAAACCCTCTCCCAATGATATAATCTTTTACACGGACAAAGACTACGAAATCATCGCCTCTCGTATAATATTTTTGAATCAAGTTACGCCCTCTGCTAACCCTAGATTACAAGAATATTGGCTCTCTCTCATATGTTTGGTTTTCCTCCAACAATAGAAGAATATATATAGGGAAACCAACACCCTATCTCTAGCCTAACTTCCTAATTATAATAGGATTCAAACTCATAATCATGATAAGACCCAATCTCCTAATCATTATAGATCTTTAACCCTATCTAATTCTTATGAAGCTATACAAAGAATCAAAGGCATGATCCCAACAACATAAGGGTAGGTCAGCAAGTTACACTTTTGAGTTAGATTTGAGTTGGCAATTTTGATTTATGAAAGCACTATGCATTAGCATTTCTAATCCTTATGAATTATTCCCTTTCCTCATTAATGCTTCTATAACCCATGAGGATTATATTACAGAAAAACTTTGATATAGTAAGGGAACTACTTCATCATGCCTAGTATTTCAATAAAATTAGAAGAGCAGAGAAACATAGGATGAATCATAAATAAAACTAATTCAATATTACCGAACGAATCACATTATGTTTTTCGCAGGACGATTTATGGCCGTCCGCATATTTCAGATATAGAGAGATATTGACGCAAGAACACCATTATAATTAATCAATATTTTAAACAGAAATATGTTCTATTACATATGCGTTAATTTTATATTCATGGGTTTATAAAGGAAGGAATGGTAGAATTAATTTTTGGGTGTTGAGCATCGATCAAGTCTAATTACTGCGTTTTTTATAACGGCTACACATATATAAAAAAATACTTTTTTGAGATTAAAATATGTATTAAACATGTATTTTATATTAAAAAAAAATTGTAAGATATTTGAATATTAATTTCATATTTTATCATAAGGTTGCAAAACTATCACTTAAATAGTAAGCCGTTGAGAAGTAAAATTCTATATTTGAACTCACTAGAAATAAGGGTTTTAATTCTTATTAATTAGATTAGTATAAAATCGATTTGTAATTCACTTCAATTTCATGAATTGGGTTTCAGTGGTCTTGAAGTAATTTAATTTCAAAAATCTATGTTATATTTACTTTATTAATTTCATTACTTCCCATGGTTCTGCAAGTAATTTAATATTAAAAAATCCAATATTGTCCCTGATATGTCTTTTAATGAAACTATTAATATTGTTACTTAAAGAAGGAAAATATGAAAGTATTAATATTTGTCTATTTTCCGAAAAAGAATTGGTAGGATTTTATGTTTTCTAATGTGCTGAAAATTAACATTCACCTTGCCTCCACAAAAATAAAATAAATAAATAAAAATATCAAAATGACCACATAGATTCCCCTAAAATTAGTAGCTTCCTTCTCCAGATTTGTTACTAGTACATCTGACATGAACCCCAGAAGGGTAATATGCGTGAAAGAGCCTATAAAGAACTTCTCTATTCACATATTTTCTATTTGAAAAATATGAGCGTTTGCTCAATGAAGAAATCTACGAATATTTTTACAAAACAAAATAAATGGATACACTAAACACTTGTAAAATAAATACATGAACTGATAATTTGGCGATCATAATACAACAGCGTACAATAGCGACTAGTAAAAATAATGTAAAAATAAGAAGAAGGAAAAACATGTACATTGTCTTTGTAACAGTGTACAAACCAACATCAAGACCCATTATCATAAGTAACCAATTTTTATGACCCCAAAAAAAAAAATTACATAACAAAAAAAAAAATCCCCGCGCCAAAACACCAGCCTCTCTTCTTGCCCCACTAGCTTTTTTTGCTCTTAGTTTGGACATAATAATTTAAGCTCTCTCTCTCTTAATCCCACAATTTTCCAAATTTCTTTTGATTCTCTCTCCCTCTCTCTCTCTCTATATATATATATATGTTGGTATAAGTTTGTAATACTAGTGGTTTAGCTTATTCCTTTGGGTATCCCTTGGCTGTTCCCTTGAGCGGAGAGTATCCTTATTCCACAACAAATAAATGAAATTGAAAATGGTAACACCATGACACTGCTACATAATTTTAGATAGACAACAGCAACAACATGAGCACGAAGAAGAAAAGGATGATGATGATGATGATGAAAGTACTGAGGATTTCGCCGGCTTTTCCCTGTTAATTATCGGACCCCGACATTTTGCCTCTGGAACTGGATTCTGAACTGCCCGTTCCCGTCCTCGTCGTCCTCGTCCTCGTCGTCCTCGTCCTCGTCATCGTCCATGTTGTCGCTGTCGCCGTAGTCGTTGTTGTTCGACTGCCCACCGCCCATCAGCTCCTTCACGATGTCTTCTGGCTTCAAGAACATAAATCAATGGAATTAATTGAGTACATAAAATCTGCAATTACAAGAAATTAATCTACGCGCTGGCGCTGCGTAATTCAGTCTACCTTCTTCATAACCCACTTTGTCACCGCCGCGGTGCGCAGCTCCGCTCTCCGAAAAGCTGACGCCAATTCCTCCGTTACTGGGGCGCCAGCCGCCGAGGCCCAGCGTTCCGCACATTGCCATTGCCGTTCTTGCTCTGCAACCTCCTCCTGGCCCTTGTTGCTGCTGATGATAGTTTGTTGTTAGCGGCGGAATCATCGAATCGGGGGTCGGGTATTCGGTAATGGGGCTCGCATGCGCCTCGTTGGTCTTCGGTCTCTTGAGATCAATGCCGGCGTGCGTCTGTCGCTGCTGCTGCTGCGGGTCATGTATTTGCTGCGGTACCAAAGCGTCAGCTGGTGGAAGTAGGTGGCAGGTTCTTCGCATCCTCGTTTTCCTCCTTTTTGTTGCTCTCCTTCACCTTCTTGAAGTACTTTGTTGATGTTCTCCCACTTCTCTTTGCATCTCTTCGCGCTAGCGGCTGTACGCGAGCCGCTGCATCCCCGCTGAGATTCTCCCTCCATAGTGGCCCTTTGGCCTGATTCTTGTAGCGATTGGTCGAGCCCGCTGCGGAGTTTGATGAGGCGATGACCTCAGATTTGGGCCATCGGGATGACGATGCTTGATTCCCAGGCGCTCCGCTCAGTCATGTCCCTTTCTTTGTGGGGGCTCGATGACGCATCGTGGTGACCCAGTCTCCGACCGACACTGCTGCTGCAGGTGGGCTGCGGGTGGAGGCTAAGCGGCGGCGAGGTTGGTGATCCTGCTGCTGCTGCGGATTTGTTGAGGCGGCGCGGTGCGTCGGCTGCCGTGGCGGCGGTTTGTTGCTGTTGGCGCTGCTGCTGGTGTGGGTGTGAATTTGCGGCGGCGGCGCTGTGGGTTTGGAACGAGAGGTTGGGGCGCGGGCGTGCGGGGCTAGCTTGTACGTTTGTCCGTGAACCTTCTGGGAGGAAGGAGATGAGGGCGGAGTCTCAGGGGCGCGGCCGCGGCGCGCTCTGGGCGGCGACTCGTGATCTCGGCGAGCCTGGACATCTCCTGCTCCCGCGCACGCCTGCCTCTCGAATAATCCGATCCTGCTCTCGCTTCTCGAACTCGCCTCCAGAAATCTCTGCTGATCGCCTCTGCCATCTCCATCACTTGCTCATCAGCCCGTCGAAGAAGGCCATCATCATTCCGGCCGCCCCCGCTGCTCGCCGCCGCCGTCCCGCCGCTCTCGCGACTTCCCGCCGCTCGGCCCCTCCTCCGTAGCCTCGTCTCGTCGTCACGACTCGGGGAACACCAATCGACGAGGAGGAATTCGTCGAGAAGCTGATCGACGCGGCGGAAAGCCCGCAGCGGGTCCACCCGCGGTCGCCGTGCGGGAATTCGTAGAGCCATCATCGGCCTGCTGGCGGCGGCGCTGTAAACGGCGGCCCGGACGGCACGGTGCTGATCGGGGTCGGCGCCAGACGATCTGCACTCGGCCTGGGCCCATCGCCGTCGCCGACTGAAAGCGGGAGGGGGGCTGGCTGCTGTGCGGAACAACGGAGCACATTAAGCCCCCGGCGGAGCGGTCGGCATACTGGTCGACGCGGTGGTAGTTGTGGAGGCTTCAAGCTGGCCTGAAGAAGCGTAGCTCTTGCGTCCTAGGCAGGCGGCGGCGG
>NC_033801.1:4401998-4407111 GCF_001876935.1 Asparagus officinalis | reverse complement strand
CATCGCTCCATGCCTCTCCATGGCCTGCAGCAGCTACCTTGCTCATCAATTCCCCTGGAAGAACGCCATCATCTTCCCACCGTCCCGCCCCCAGCTGCCCCTGCCGCGTCGCCCCCCGCTTTGCTCGCCCGCTTCCTCCCGCCGTCTGCGGCCCCGTCCTCCGTACGGGCCTCGATGCGTCGTCGCTCCGACTCGGTACCGGACCTCAACGACGCAGGAGGAATTCGTCGAGAATTAAGAGCTGAATCCCGGAGCGGCCAAGCCGCCCGGTCGGCACCTGCCGGTCGCGCAGTGGGTGTACCAGTGAGGCCAATCATCGGCTGCTGCGGCGGCGCCTGTGAGCGGCGCGGCGGCACGTGTCGCTGATACGGGGTCGGCGCAGAGATCTGCATCGGCTGGGCCCTTATCGCCGATCGCACCGAAGCTGAACGGAGGAGGGGGGCTAGCTGACTCGTTGCGGGAACAACGAGCAGCAATTAAGGCTACCCGGCGGAGCGGTCGGCATCTGGGTCGACGGGAGTGGTTTTGTGAAGGGTCTTCCAAGCTGGCCTGAAGGAGCAGTAGCTCTTGCTCCGTTCCTGGGCAGCCGGCGCGGCCTTCTTTGGTCCGCTTGTAGTACTTGTGAACGTTCTCAAACTTCTCCTTGCACTTCTTTGCGCTCCTCTTGTAGCCGAGCTCGGCTAGTTTCCTACACCACCCGAAAATTAACCGAAGCCAAGCCCAAAAAAGGAATACTTATATATTTGATGTTCTTTTTTTTTCCTTTTCTTTTTTTGCCCCTCCCCTCCTAATTTTTTATGTAAAGAAAAAGAGATAAGCGAGTTAAAAAGATAAGGAGTGAGTGCGAAAAAAGCAAGGAAAATGAAAGGTAGTAGCAGCAGCTAGTGCTGATGATTGCATCCATATACTTACATGCACACTCAACTCAGCCATCAATCTATCTATCTATCTATCTATACACAAATCTGATTATAATATAATAACTAGCTCAAATAAATTAATAGTGAGCTTTAACTGGGGATAGAGTGAAGGATTAAATTTTTTTCTTCTTCTCTCCCTCGGAGTTAGAAACGGGTAGCAGTAGGAATTTATAGAAAATTGGGTGTGATTGGTTGGGATTGATGCCATGGATCTGAACCTGTTCTCATCGAATTCAGAGACGGAAGTGACCCAGAAATTAAATAAGAATTCACTATTAAAGCAAAATAAAAGGGAGGGAGCAAAAGATTCTCTCAGCTAAAACCTCAGCTCGTGATCAATGAGTAGAGAGAGAGAGAGAGAGAGACAGAGATCTGAACTGAGAAATGAGACGAGCAGTACGAAACCAAACCCAATTGTATCCCCAAGAAAACCGTTAAAACCCCATCCAGATCTCCACAGAGAAACTACATTTCCAAAATTTACAAAGAAGGGAAAAAAAAAGAAAAGAAACTTATAAAATTTGCGAATTCGCACCTGTCATTCGGAGCGGATCTTGAGCAGCGCGAGCGTCTCCTGCTCGGCCACGGTTCGCCGGAAATTGCCGCGCGACGTCCCTCTCCTCCGACGCGAGGGGGTCGTCGGAGGCGGCCCAATTCGTCGAAATTGGAGGCGGAGGTGGCCGGAGGGCGGGTGTTGATCGGCGGGCGCCGCGCTCCGGGCGGCATATGGAAAGGGTTACGGCGCTCGGCGTTCAACTTCGGGGTGCGTGGTGCTGCGGAGAGGACGGAGGGGCGCGCCAGGAGGAGGAGGAGTCCGAACGCGGGACCTCCAGCTGCATAGCTGCTGAATTTGCATGGCGGGAGCCTGCGAAACTAAGCAAAGGGAGGAGGGGAGGGGGGAGCGGAAATGGAGTAGAGGATAAAGAACAATACTGTGGAAAAGGGAGGGAGGCGGGGGGGGAGGGGGACATGGGGGATACAGGCTGGCAACGCAAAGAAGAAGAGAAAAGAGCGGGTTAATTTAGGAAAATAGAGACGGGGGAATAATATAATAAATATATAGCCATAAGAGAACAGTAGAAGAGGGAAGGAGAGGAACGAGAGAAGAGAGGAGAGGAGAGAGAGAGCAAGAGAAGAGTGAGTGGAGGAGGCTAGAGGGGGGGGGATGGCAGCGGGGGGGTGCTGCATGCATGCGATGATTGATGTGAGCAGAGAGAGGTGAGGAAGGGGGCAGGAGAGCGAGACACGAGACCGATGATGATGTGAGAGAGAGAGGGAGAAGGGGGGTAGGGGAGGAGAGAGAGAGAGAGGGAGGGGAGATGATAAAACAAACGAGATGCTGCGGTGTCAGCGGGGCTTACTTTGCTGCCTAATAATAGTTAAAGCCGAAAGGACAGAGAGGAGAGAGAAAGTAAGGAGGAGGAGAGAGAAGAAAACGGTGTAAGAGAGCGAGAGCGAGAGCGAGAGAGAGAGAAACACATCCCCAACACGCTTGTCTCTGATGAGTCCGAGGGTTAAATCTGAAGAACAACCACCCCCCCTAACTAGGGTTAAACCGTGCAACACAATACCGTGGGCCTAAAAGCTGTAGTACCCCCTTCTTATTTATCTGACGGTAATTCCTCATAATTTGAAAGAGAAAAAAAAATTATATATATTTTTTTTGCTCAAATGTTAGGGGGAGGCTATTTTTGGCCGTCTTTTCCGGAATATTTTGTTTCTGACTGGGGTTCCCGTCCGCAATTACCACATGTGGTAGCGGTTGTCGTTTGCGTAACTGATACCATTAATAAGTAGTTTCAGATGTCTGGACGTTTGGTTTTGTCGTTTGAGCGGAGATATTTTGTTCCGGGCTGGGGTTCCTATCCGCGCCTCCTTACAGGAGTTACGCATTCCATTTATGTAAATTTTGTTGGACTCGGAGGGTGTTCTACGTTCGTAGCCGTGCGGAGCGCGTGGATGTTCCGTTGAACTCTTGTTAATAGGAAGCAGGGTTTGTGAATTCACGTTTCTTTGCAAAAAAAAGTATTTCTATCGCGTGATTTTAATTAAAATATGATCTAGTTACAACTAACATTTTTGGCGCTTAGTAAGTTGTAAATTACGAATGAATTTGAACTGTATAAAATTAAGATTCATTCAACGAAGAAATTTGAGAAAATACTTACACAGAGTTCAGAGCTCATCATATATATATCGTTGATCAATCTCTTTTTCTCGATCTCTTTAACAATGTGAAGAATAGTTACCCAAGGAATATTGACGGAGTACAAGACCAATGGTTATGAAGAAGAATGTACTGTCTTATATTATTATATATAGTAAGTTTTCGTCCGGCCGACTAGTGTATATAGAAGAAGATTCAGTTCCCCACATATAATAGTTAACAGTATTAATCGGAAATTTCGGGATTATTTTTAGAAGAAACTTAGAAAATCTAACAGCTACATATATATAAGGACAATATTTACTGTATATTTTTCTTCGGTTACAGTAAAAAAGGTTCTTTGTATCGTTGTAGAGGAGAACTAGCAAAGCAAAGGCCAACAATCTCAGAAGGGATACAGATATTAATTGATTTTAAAAAAATAATAATAAATGAACAGTAGAAAACTTGAAGTACTAAGAAATGGATTTTTTTTTTTTACAATAGAAACATATAGAGTAAAAATTTCAAAAATACACATATTCCTCTCTCTGAATAAATGGTAAACTGCGTGTAAGCCACTCATCTGTGCGTTCAGCTGCATTTTAGTAGCGCCTCATCTCTATGAATTCACACAACTATTTTAGTAGCGCTTACCACTCTGAATTCCCACCGCTATAACTCGCACTTTGAGAGAAGCTAGGATAAAATATGTTGTAGACTACGTCCTTCGATGCAATACATGAAATTGTAGAGGATCGAGTTAGATGATTTTACTCATTCATGCATTATTTTCGCAATGTAGCCACGCACGGAGCATGAAAAACAATTTAAACTAGACAACCATTTTTCACAAGGTACGCAACGACGTGTCAATTGTAACAAATTAGAGTTAATTCCCTACCAAAGGTCACGTATATGATATAATACAAAAATTTGACAACTTGTATGGCAAGCAAATATGACCCATTTTCACATGGTCACTGACCCCTCATCAACGTCATACTCCTGGATCCCATCTCACGAAAATTTGGTTCACAAAAACATGAAAAACTCAGCAATGATTAATCGTGGACCATTTTCTAATCAAGGTTAGAAGGTGATCACATGCTACAAGTAAACAATTAAACCGTGAAAGAAATTAAGAAAAAAAAAATTAATCCCACAAATTATGATCTAAGAGTTTTCAAATCTCAGCTTAGAGAGAGGAAGTTGTGCCTACGGAATAAACATCGGATCCCTAATTCACATTATTGTCGTGGATTTAAAACAATGATGAAAGAGAATTTGGATCTTCTCTCCTAGCTTCTTTTTTGACAGTGGAGAGTAAATAGAGATGCCGAAGCAAACATTATAACTAATTAGATTTATATCTTGAATATTTGATTAACGGTGTTATTAGGAAAAGCGGAGTTAATTAAAATTTATAGAAAAAAAATCACAAGAAAGGCTGCAGCCCAATTTGATTGCAGCAAATATAACAGCCACTCAAAAGTAATTAATTATAGCATAAAAAATAGTTTCACCTCATCTCATCAGAGAACCTTTCAACATCCAAATCTTATAGCTTCTGCATCAATAATTATTTTCAACCACATGTTGTAGTTGCAACAAAAATACACTTGTCGACCATAATAAAACCGAATTAATTAATTCTTTATAATCTCTTTTTTGGCAAATTAACCAAACAGTTTCAAAACAAATGATAAACTTTCACTAAGATTTTGATTGAAAATTGAAAAAACTGAAGCAAAGATTATTTGTAGTAGAAGAACCTTGCATTTGGGTTGGTTTTAAAATAATAAAAATCATGTGATTGAACTTTTTGTTCCTTAAAAGGTAGTAATTAAATTGTATTTCGTCTGAGTGCAGCTAGCAGTCTGATCAGCACTAAGGAGAGTTTAATATAAAATTACGGTGTACCAACAAAGCAATTTGTCGTTTGAAGAAATAAAAAGATGTAACGGAATCAATTACAACACAAGAGAACCCTAACAAATGTGAACACTTCGATTTCGAGACTGATACTCGTATAATTTATAGGTTT